>NC_092355.1:29388601-29548885 GCF_963676685.1 Mytilus edulis | reverse complement strand
GGTGTTTTTGTCGGAATTTCAAGTGCTATAAGCAAAAGGTAAACTATAATAGGTGAGGAGAAGGATCATTGTAAGGCATTCATGTCTGTGTGGTACGTATCATCTGTTCTTAGCCCCATTTTCATGGTTCATTGGCATTTTGTCAATGTTGAGTTTTTGTGTTTTTGTTGGAATTTCAAGTGCTATAAGCAAAAGGTAAACTATAATAGGTGAGGAGAAGGATCATTGTAAGGCGTTCATGTCTGTGTGGTAAGTATCATCTGTCCTTGGCCTCATTTTCATGGCTCATTGGCATGTTGTCAATGTTAGGTTTTTGTGTTTTTGTCGGATTTTCAAGTGCTATAAGCAATAGGTAAACTATATAATAGGTGAGGAGAAGTATCATTGTAAGGCGTTCATGCCTGTGTGGTACGTATCATCTGTCCTTGGCCTCATTTTCATGGCTCATTGGCATGTTGTCAATGTTAGGTTTTTGTGTTTTTGTCGGATTTTCAAGTGCTATAAGCAAAAGGTAAACTATAATAGGTGAGGAGAAGGATCATTGTAAGGCGTTCATGCCTGTGTGGTACGTATCATCTGTCCTTGGCCTCATTTCGTCAATGTTAAGTTTTTGTTTTCGTCGGATTTTCAAGTGCTATAAGCAACTGGTAAACTATATTAGGTGTATAGAAGGATCATTGTGAAGTGTTTATGCCTGTGTGGTAGGTATCATCTGTCCTTGGCCTCATTTTCATGGTTCATTGGCATTTCGTCAATGTTAAGTTTTTGTTTCCGTCGGATTTTCAAGTCCTATAAGCATTTGGTAAATTATATTAGGTGTATAGAAGGATCATTGTGAAGTGTTTATGTCTGTGTGGTAGGTATCATCTGACCTTGGTCTCATTTTCATTGTTCATTGGTCAATGTTGAGTTTTTGTGTGTTTTTAAAAAACTAGAATTTTTAGGTCAACTATATTTGGTGTATGTTATGATGGTGTATGTGTGTCTGACATGTATCATCTCATCTTGACCTCATTTTCATGGTTCACATGTCAATGCTAAGTTCTTTTTGTTTAGGTTTGTGTTTCAATTGTGTGTACAAACTATTTTTTATAGTGTTATTTGTCTGTCTAACAGCATGTATCTTACCTGAGTTTCTGTGGTGCTTTTAGTTAAACCTTTATCTTTAAGTCTTTCAACATAAAATCAATGTGTAGTAAACCAGGAGATGATGATTGGAGTTTTAACAACCATGACTTGCTATACAGCCCTCACACAGTCGGTGAAACATGTCAGCGTGCGCACTCTTAATTCTTGTAAGTATAAGTGCTCTTGGATAAACAATATTTATATTCTTAAATGGCAGTGTAAATGAAACCCTAAGAGCTGTGATAATATTATCTGTAGTTGATATCATCTGGTCGCACACTTGCCGTGACATAGTCTTTTGTTGCTGATGCGGCGTAAAGCAATTGCCAATCAATCAATCATCTGGTTTAGGTTTTACAGGATTTGACTTTTTAAAAAAATCTAATATGTCTTACCTAATAAAAGGCACAGATTTATCATAAACCACTGAGGACCTCAGAAATACGGTTTCAGAATAATATGCTGACATTTCAGGACCTCCTCGTTTACATTTCAAGAAAAACTAAAATTGAACCGACGATTGATTTCTTTGAATGGACTTTAGGGTTGATATCTTGGAACAGATTTCAGAATTGATAACATTCAATAGACTTCAGCATTGATATGATTGAATGGACTTCAGGATTGATATACTTCAACGGGCTTTTAAATTGATTACCTCAAATGGACTTCATTATTAATTTTCCTAAATGCACTTCAGGGCTGATATCCTGATATGGTCTTCAGGATTGAAATCCTTAAATGAGCTTTATGTTTGATATCCTTAAATGGACTTCACGATAGATATTTTTAAAAGAACTTCAGAATAAATATTCTTAAATGGGCTTCATCACTGATATACTTGAATTGACGAGGATTGTTATCATTGAATGGACGTCGGGATTGGTATCCGTCAATGGATTTTCAGAGTGATATCCTTAAAAGTACTTCAGGATATATATCCTTAAATTGACTTCAGGACTTTTACTTAATGGACTTCGGGATAGATTTTACTAAATGGACTTCATGATAAATCCCCAAATGGACTTGAGGATTGATATCCTTAATTGAACTTAAAAATTGATATCCTTAGATGAACTTCAGGATAAATATAATTTAATTGATTTTAGAACTGATATCGTTAGATGAACCTCAGGATCGATATCCCAAAATGAACTTCATGATTGATAATCTTATATGAAATTCAGGATTGATATTCCTAAATGGATGACAGAACCGATATCTTTAAATGAACTTTATAATTGATATCATTGAAACGGACTTCTGCATAGAAATTATTCATTAATCTATAAATTAACGAAGGGATGATTTCAACTTCACCATTTGGAACTTTTGGTTTAATATCTTCCTTGTGAGCACCAAATTTCGAATTATTTATTGAGAGAACACCATCTGTATAGCGGAAAGTAAAGTTGAAAGATATTGCTAACTTTCTATCTATCCTGTATGAATTCAGTCTCATCATAATATAGAAACAAGTCGGCAAGAAAGGGGCACATTTGGTTCCCACTGGAATGCCGACATTCTATTGAAAAACATAAAAAAATCTGTTGTTAATTAAAAAATCAAGCATCTTGGTACTTGTAGTTTCAGAAAATATATTGTTTGAATCTACACATCTAAACATGTCAAAACTGAAGCATAACTAAAAATTGAAGCACAACTATGTAAAAATTAATTACAAATAAAAAATATATAATTGCATGCAGAAAGGAAAGAAAGAAGACAATAGAAGATGCTGAGTCACGATTAATTCACACTTAGTAGTTTGCAGAGTTGAAGTTGGAAGGCAGGGGCCGGCTGGATGTAACACCTACGCGTCTTGAGAAAGTTTGGTAAGGGTCATATTTGACCCCAATTATAAAGTTCAATGCTTCAAGGTAAAAAATGTTTTAAGTTGACTTACAGACATTTGAGAAAGTCTTATGGTACAATTTCTGTCATACTTTTATTCTAACGCGTTGATTTTTGCATCCCAGTTAGATCAAAATAAGGGATTTTGGCGAAATTTGACAAAATAGGCAGGATCATTCAGCCAAATTTAAGATCAGAAAACATCGAGTGCAGCCGTCGACAACCTAACTATTCAATTTAGACATGAAAAATGTCAATACAAACATTATTGTTAAAGATCTAATTTCTTGACATATGCGCTCTATGTTTTCTGTCCAGATATTCAATGGAAATTGACCCATTTTCGTTGGGTTTTTGAGTACTATTTGTGACATCATGGAGTGCCTATGAATAAAACGTAGGAACGTAAATTTGCAACAAAAAGACTTATTTCTTATCGAGTCACTGTGTTAGCTATGATCCATTGTGATATTGGTAAATAAATCCCAATTTGAAATTTAGGCTAAAAAAGTGTCTTATCAAACCTACTTTAAATTCGTGTGGCGCAAATACAAAATTTCATTCCTGGTATCTATGATGAGTTTATTTACAACCACTGGGTCGATGCCACTGCCGGTGGAGTTTTAATTCCCCGAGGGTATCACCAGCCCAGTAAGTTGTCAGCACTTATGCTGACATTAATTATCACTGATATGGTTATATTATAAATTAACTGTTTGCAAAACTTTTGTTTTTTTTTTTAATACTAAGGCTTTTCTGCCTCAGGAACAGATTTTCTTAGCTGTATTTGGCAAAACTTTTAGAAATTTTGGTCCTCAATTAATGTTCTTCAACTGAATTTCGTACTTTATTTGGCCTTATTAACTTTTTTTATTCGAGCGTCACTGATGAGTCTTTTGTAGACGAAACGCGCTTCTGGCGTAAATACAAAATGTATTCCTGGTATCTATGATGTGTTTATCTACAGCTAAATAGAGAACAGCAATATTGGAAGAGAAAAAGGCACCTAACTGGAACAGAACAGGTACATTTCAGTTAATTTCTGACAGGTGGAGATGGATGGGGAAGGTATCAGAAAAAACATTATGAAAAACTACCTTTCAGATCTTAAAATTAAGATGAAGAGTTTCTGTTCATTTCGGGTGGATGTGTTATCATGGGGAAAATTGACCTATCAGATTTTTTTCTGCAAGGGTTGTACCCATCAGAGTTTTGTATCAATATCCATTCACTGTATTGTGGACAAAATTCAATTCAGTCATGAATATAATACCAGATAATGTTTGAAACGAAACTGTTTATATAGATACCAAAGCAACACCCCTAAGATATGACAATAGGCATTTTACAAAATAACCCCTTAAAAGTAATTAGTTTTACCTTGCAAACTACTGATTTACTGCTGCAAGACCCTTCAAAGTTTTTTGCGTATAATTGTGTGTGTCAGATATGAAAAAAAATAATACCCTCCCCTAAGATGTATAAATTTCACACCCTCGGAAATGACCATCCATCCCCCTTTATCATATATTAACTCAGGGAGGTCCAGGATTTTGGAAAGGGGGCGAAGTTTTTAAAGATTGCCGAGCGGTGCTAGGCGAAAAATTTGTGACCTTTTTTTGGCTAAAAAACATAAAATAAGCGTAACATGCAATTTTTAAACGGTTTTTGTCGTGGGGCATGTTTATTTTTTAGTTGCTGTAAAGAATATATAAGGATTGGACATTTTTATCCTGTATTGTCCCTGTTAATTGTCTTTCATAAAATGACAGTATGGATCCAAAGCTATATATATGTACTGATAAATTTGATGTGGGACTTGTCAGTTAAAAATAGACATGGAAAATTCTCGCCGGTTTGTACATGTTGTAAGTTAGGTTATCATTACCTCACATATTTCTTGTTGTAAACAAGATATACGCCTGGATATTCGATGGAATTTACAATACGACCGACAAGAGTTAAAAAAAGACAAAGTTTAACAAGCAATTTTAATCCCAATGTTTGGTTGATTTGTTTCACCCAACAAAAGTAAGGGAAGTGAGGGGTTCCAAATCAACCAAAGGCTACGAATGAGTCTTATGACAACGAATTTATGAATGACGGTCGACAAATGGAGACAGAAAGGCTACACTCAGCAGGCAGGTTGTAGTCTGGTCTTGAAAAAAGTATTAAATATTATCAGTTCGGAGAAACAGACATCCCGGTCAAACATGCAAACCCCGGCCACAAAAAAATACGCCCGTTTCTATTCATTATGTTCATTTAATGCTAAATAATTCTGTTGGATTTTTTTTGTTTCTAATAGCAAAAAAGTGGACAAGATTATTGTTTCCAATTTAGTTCCGGCCAGAACTTGTTTAAGGCAAAAATCAAAGTCATTTTTTTCTCTCGCAAATATCTAGGACTGCCTCCTCAAATCAAATGGTTCATACCTTAGACTTTAAATCTATTTATATCTAGAGCTTATGCAGACTTGGGATAATTATTCAGCTATGTTGTTTTAAAATAGGCTGGGCGTTTGGGGTTAAACATGCCTTCGTAGGTAAATAATATTGCTGTGGAACTTTTTTTTCCATGAGAGTGTAAAAGTCCATATATAGAGTATTACGTTCTGTTTGGTGGAATAGTGAAATCAGTTAATTCCAGCGAAAAATATCTTTACTGATAAGTAAAGAATTGTCGCAAAAAAATAAATACTAGAGTACACGAGAAATGGCAAAGTTAACGAAGTCAAGTCTGTTTTATCATTTTACAAAAAAAAAGTACAATCAAAGGGGGGCTTACGCCCTCTACGCTCCCCTCTGGATCCGCCACTGTAACTGGAATATTGGTCCCAAGTTGAATGAGGCACCTACTGGAAACGCCTCTTTGTATTGAGAAAATTACGGCATATTTTGAAAGATTTTGTAGTCCTTTGTAGCGTCGTGAAAAAAATGGTAATGCCATAGCAGCGTTTTTGATGCTAGTATGTAGTAGAAACCCTGAATATATATAAGCAGTGAGTACATTTTACGATGGTCGAAATACCTTGAAAAAAAGATATATAGATGACCCCCCCCCCCCCCCCAATAGATGAAGATAAAATCTCAATACAAGAAGCTACTTCACGCCAGATCGCAGATACGTAACAATAGAAGTAGTGTATAGCACCTGAGATCACCCCTAATTTTTGGTTTGATTGTCCCTCTGGTATCTTTTGTCCCTCTTTTTTTTTAATAGCCTCGAGAAAACTTTCCGTGTTTTCAGACACAGTGAACTATTGAATTCGGTTTCTTACCGGCTAAAAGAAGAAGATGTCTATGAAATACTGAGTAAATATGGTTACGGTACTGAGTTGTATAGATTGAAGCCAATTTTGATAGACTTTGATTTTTTAACAACTCGGATGCATTTCTGAAAGTAAAAAAAAAACACTGTTCCCGTAATTTCCTGCTGCAGACCGATATTGATGTTATGTGCCACATCTCGGAGCCGTCACAACTGAGTAACACGCAGGTTCATACTACACACCACTCACCAGTCTTAGTCAAGTTATTACTGACTGATCGACCCCCCTCTTTTCTCGAAACTTTTTCACCGACTGCATGTCCCCAATCAAGTTTTTTAATTGTTTTTCATATATATATATTTTTAATGTCCCCAAAGTTTGACAAATGACCTCTAAGAAAATAAAGCAGAACACAAAATAAAATTATAGCTTTTGCCAGTTTTGGAAGAGATAAGATCGGATGATTTAAAAATAAATAACATTTATATAGACTCATTGTACATTTGCATCTATTTGAAACAGAATAGTCTATTTGAACAAAATTTTGTTGATATTGTAAATATTTTCCCCCATTTAAATATGCCCAAATAAAGATGTTGTGTCAATAATTAACTATCTGGAATAAATCCGATTATGAATGAATATTTTGCTCCCCCTTTTTTATATAAGGAAATTTAATGTCGACGTCATCTTTCGATCACGTGGATAATACGGAAACGAGGCACATGCATATACGCCACCATTGTTCCTTGGAGGGAAGTGCTCTTTGATAAATAATTCTTCAGATTTAGTGTTTACAACAATATATCAGAAATAGTGGTGTGGTTTTTAAGAAACCTTACATTTTATAGACAATATAGACTTATTTTTAAATTCGAACACAAACGTGGAAACTTGTTTTGTGGAATGTCTGCGAGTCTTGATCAGGTATGGTCACCATGCGCCATTTTGTGAATGTATTTGTAATTTCCTGTAATCAATAAACGCCCTAATACGTAAATTAATTCAGGCCTTGGTCATCTAATTATTAGTTATTTGCCATTGATTTAGTGTTATTTCTTTTTCATGTACTCCCAACTTCAGAGAGGAAAAGGACAGCCAAACCAAGGTACGTTATTGACAATATTTTGGTGGGAAATACACTTTTTTGTGAATCACTTCACTTTTACTTTCGGTTATGAAAAAATGCAACAATTATTGATATAGAATATTGAAGGTTGAAAATGAACTTAAGTGTATATTTATGTTCGTTGTTCATGTGTATATTTTAGCAGGTGTTTGACTGATAAACAATACGAGGATGTAAATGAAATATCAACTTTCCCTTTTTCATTACAAAGCCCAAGGACAATTTTTATATTTTGAAAGGCTTAGCAGTTGAAAGAGGATAATGAATTTTTATTAGATTAAAATATATACAACTTATGTCAACTATCTGTTTAGGTAGCGGTTGTGTCAATAAAAATAATAGGGTATTTAGGTTGGTATTTCCTTTTCATTTTTTGCAACATGATAAAATAAGTTTTGCTTTCCCTCCTATCGTAGATGAGCTGACTCATATTTTCTACGATTGGTCTCTTTTTTTCACACGAGTCCATTAGAACAATGGGTATATATAGGATTGTGAACATGAAGGATCAGGCAACTCTTTTAACTTTGCATTTGACACAAATTAATTTTTCACTTTGAAGAATAAAAAAAAGAAGATGTATATATGTGGAATGATTGCCAGTAAGACAACTCTCCACAAAACAATTATTTGGTGGTAATCAGACATATTGTTTTTGTCTTGTGACAAAACGTTGACAAGATCATACAGGAACAGGTCACATTTTATTATTAAACAGCTTCAATTGATAGTTAATTGACATACAAAATTTAAAACCCTTTTCCTACTTGCATGATTGCGAAAATAACCATTGTAGTTGGGGATAAAATAAGATAATATTCCTTAAACCAGAAAGCTTCTTTTTTGTCTGGCCGCATTGAAATTTTCTAAAATCAATAATATTTTCTGACTTAAGTCATCAGTGATAAAAAAAATTATGGCCCATTTATGAGCATTATATTTTCTGATCTGTGCAGCTGTTTGACTATCTTCAGGTTAAATTTTTTGATGAAGTTGAAGTCTACTTGAAACTTAATACTCATGTTCCCTATAATACATTCTTTCTAATTTTAATGCCAAATCAGAGTTTTCACCCCAATTTCACAGTCCATTGAACATAGCACATGATGGTGTGATTTAGGCATCCATGTACTATGGACACATATTTGTTTATTTTCTGCTTCAGTTTGTATGATAGGAACTACTAAACAGTCGACAACTTTTTTTTTAAAGTAAAGTAAAATATTAAAGTGTCAGGCCATAAAAAAGAATAGGTTTGTTTGCCCAAACGCTACCTACCCAGAAAAAAGCTGCCTACTCAAATTCTTTTATTGTCCTGATTTGAAGAAGTTTTTTTTTAATCAGATAGGCATGAAGACTAATAAACACCCGATACTTTAATTTCTCTTTTGGAAAAAAAAATAAAAAAATGCCTACCTACCTACCCACTGTGTCAACCTTTGGGTAGGGTTTGGGCAAACCAAAATATTTTTAATTGTGGCCTCATTTATTATTTGTTGATATATATATTTTATGTCATTTATGTACTTTTTGCAAAAAGTTTATTTGAATCACAGTTAATTGGGTTTGTATTTCTAATTATATAATAATTATTATACTCAATGGCTACTGTCATGCTCATTTTTGTGTGAATGACAATATATTTGATTTGTATATTACGATATCTAGAGAATTGAGGTAAAGAATTCAACCATCAATTGATACAATAACTGCTAATAGAAGATTGATTGATTGAACAACAAAGTCTCATTTTCATATTAAAGATTACGATATATCTATTGTCTTGTACTATAGGATTGATCACAATTATCAAAAATCAACTTTATAAATAATGCAAACCCTCCATCATTACAGTAGATACGGTAAATTATCATTACCACCAATCAATTAAATCAATTCAATAAATATTGCAAATTTAGTCTACAATTGTCATGATAGATATGATTGATTACCACTAATCAATTCAATATACATTGCAAACCTACAATCATTATGATTCGGATTGATTACCAATAATCAACTAAAATTGTAAACTCTAGATCATTACAATATGACTGACAAACAAAAATCACCAAAAAGAAGTGTGTACTCTGTTGAACAGTACAATAAATATGATTGACTACCAAAATTCAACTCAATAAAAATTGCAAACCACAAACCGTTACAAAATTTATAGATCATTAAGAGTGAATCTTCATTGAACTGTACTGTAGTATTAAATTTATTTTCAGTGGCAAATGGACAAGCTAAAGAAACTGTGAAAGACGAGGAATTTGAACCTTATCTACAACAACCACCCCAACATCAGGTATAAAGATAACTAAAAACTGGACTTCACAAGTCTGTGGAGTCGGTATGAATTAACATTGTACAAGGTTTAAACCAAACGCTTGATGTCGGAACATTATTTTTGTCCTAAAGGTTTTGACAAGCTTCAATGAATTTTGTTAATTCTTAATGAATTTCTGATTTCTTTGAAATTAAATAATGTTCAATAAGATGTTGAAGAAAAAAATCTGTAAATTTGAACCCAGACAGTGTGGTGTAAGAACATAAATCCACTATAATCCCATTTACATTCAATACTATTTATTATGATTTTAACCTTGTTTTTAATCAATATTAAACACAATAGATACAGGTGAGCTACACAATGTTTTCATACAATAAGTATTCGCTTTATTTGAGCCATGTGAAAAAATAAAGAATAAAACAAAAAAATTTGCCCACACAATAGCCAAAGGTTTATTAAGACGTTTAAGCCTTGTCGATCTGTATCTCCTAAATTTAGTTTCCCTTCTCTTTTGTTTACCTCGAACAAATGTTATGAAACTTATATACACAATGCTTGAAACCACAAAACGCAGCCAGGTCAAGTTTGAATTTTTGTGAGGTTACTATTAACATTCTAAAGTTGTGTCCTATTACAAATGGAAAAATTTCAGAAATTTAAGTTTCTGTTCTCTGACTTTAATAGGCCTCAATCAAATGTGATAATTTTATACACAATGCTTATTACTACAAAACACAGATTAAATTAAAATTATGGTGGCATCATTTTTACCTTTCATGTGTTATGCCCTTTTACAAATGATAAAATGCTTAATTTTTAGTTTTCGTTCTATGTTTTTCCTGAACTATATGTTATGAAATCTAAACACAATTCTTATTACCACTAAACTTAGATCAAGTACTAATTTGGGTATTGTCACTTAGGCCAGGGTTTTTTAATTTGTTCGTTTACGGATTTTACCAATGAAAAAGTCGGGTCGGTCGGCAAAAAAAAAAAAAAATTCTATTTTGTCATCATTTCTTAGATTTTAGTTCGATGAAATCAGCTGTCATAAACATCGCATGCCATTCTAATAATTTCCCGTAAACAAAAAGTGGACGGGGACTGTACGGATATCGTCATTTCACAAACATGAAAAACAGATTCGCGTAGCTCTTAATCAATTCCCGATAACTTGGTGGGCTTGGTGAATTACGATCTTCAAGCACGAAAACTGATAAAGAAGAAAAAATGTAAAAACGTCGTACGAAAATAAGTTGCAACACACATGTCAACAAACGTAATGGACTCCTCCACTGGAAAAACGAGAATATCGGATTAATCTGTTGTCATGCATTCCCGTTCTTTTGGCCAAATGGACGATATTTTTTTATGATCTATGAAGCAAGAAAATTTCAAATGATTTGTTAATATTTAGTACTTTAACTTGACGTCTTCTACCTGTCCACATTTGAACAATTCTATTTCTATCAGATGATGCATCTTACGGACTGATGACAAATACGGTAAACGAATTGATTTTGTAATTGGTTTTAAACACAGGTTTCGTTTCGCAAAATTATTTGCACAAACCACATTTCAAGGTCAGTTATAATTGATTTGTCTATTTTTAGAAACGTAAACTGGAAGTTTTATTTTTTTCACTACAGAAAGTGTTATCAATTTTGATAGTGATTAATGCATTTCATTTCATAAAAAAACGAGTATTTTAATTATTTTTTAGGGATAATGCATTTGTTACGGTCGGCGGGAATAAAAAAGCATGAAAAGTGAATTTTATTTTTATTCTGGAAATCGGCAAAACCGGATCGGCGGATCCGTAAACCAACAAATTAAAAAATTCTGGCCTTTATAATGTTATAAGCTATTTTCGGACCACAGATGAATTATCACGTGATTGGTTAAATACCGTCACATGGTGACCCCCTATGAGACTGTATGGGGTTAGTAAGTTTCATATGGGGTTCATGACGCGTTAATGGCGACGTCATCTATTAATGTTGTTGTGTTTCATTGTTTATTTTTCAACAAAACGCTGCAGAAAAAGTCCAGCGTCCGATAAATTCGTATTACGGTTAACTACTCCGGCCTCACCTCCCCCTATGGATTTACTAACCCTCTATGGATCCGTAGGGGGTCAGTAGCGAACCATGTAACTTATAGTGGGGCATCATCTGTGTCCCAAGGAAAATACATCTTTAACCTTTTGTACCAGTAAAACACTTATACAAGTTTTAACCCTGACTGCATATAGGACTCTAAAATATCCTGTTGACCAAATGACATAGAAATTAGAAACTACAGGTCACGGTACAGCCTTCAACAATGAGCAAAGCCCATACCAAGTAGAAGAAAGAAAATAACAATCATGGGCAAAAATAAAAAGGAAATCACAAACAGCTGTCTGTAATAAAAAGGTGCAAAACACGAACACAAATATGAACACTTAGCAACATTAAACGCAAACAATTTGGTTTTAAGGACATATTATGGTATACAAATGTCTGTCTGTCTGTCGGGCGTCCACATGTCGCACCATAACTTGAGAATCGCATATCCAATATTCATGAAACTTAACATAGTTGTTTCTTATGATGGTCAAATGATCTGTATTCGGTAAATTCAGAAATCATTGCCTGCATTTATTATTGCAATTTTTGAAAAGTGACAAAAATTGGAGATTAATAATAATTATTACGATGTCAGGGAAAATCTACTTTCAGAAATATGTAAAAGATATTACTTTTTATCAGAATGCAAGTTTTAATTATTGCAATACTCACCTAGTCACATATCTTTGGTGATGATTCAAAATTTTATTTTAGTAATTGATTTTTTTGTTTAAAAAAAAGGGGGGCTATTACATGTCGCGCCATATTTCAGAGACTTTATGATAATTGCATAAAACTTCACACACTAGACGACAGACGTATCATGCTCTCAAACTTGCATTTATTTCTATTATGCCAACACAAAAAAATGTCTGTTTACGGTTACCCAACGGACCCTATTTTGAACGCTGACCCTAAGCCATTTTATTTCCATCGTAAAGTGAAAAATTAACTGAACACGTGTTTAAAGTGAAGATAATGTTGCCTGATACATCCCAATGTTCATAATCATGAATATGATAGCTGTTTACAGGAAATTCGCGACTTGTGTGATGAAATAAACATTTTGCTGCCATTTTTTCCCAATCAATAACAAAGGGAAATAATCCAATCATTACAGCTAATTTCCTAATGCATGTAGAACAAAACTTTGGATAGCTTGCTTGCTTTGTTTGTATATTGTAAAATCATTAGAATAACACCCAATTAAATTCAAATATAATATATACAGGTTTAACTATGTCTATATATATTGTTTAAGGATATCAATCTTAGTTACAAAGCTTGAATAAACAGTTATACAAACAAAGCAAGCAAGCCAACCAAAGTTTTGTTCTACATGCATTAGGAAATTAGCTGTAAAAATACGAGTAAACTCGGCCCATGGACAACTCCGACCACAGGAAGACAGACAGCACAACTCAAAATCCAGGTGCAAAAAATAAAATGGAAATACCGACCTACCTATCCTATTTATTTTGATGATGTAACTTTAAACAGACATATATTTTTTTGGGGCCTTAGGCCTAAACGATTTTGTTTCAGATCAAACAATGCATTAGAACCTTATCTACAATTTTAAATACATGTCGTCAATTTCAAAATAAAGCGATAAAACATTACTGTTCACTTTCTATATGCACTGACAGTTTAAATCAAACTAAATTATGAACAAGTCACTGTCTGTTCACATGAAGGTAATGAAGTCATTGTTTATTTAATATCTATCATTCAATTTGCTCTGACAGATTAAATTGAAATAAACATGTTTATCAAGTATTAAGATTTTATCTCAGATGAAGTATCATTGATATCAGATAATTGTTTTAAAAAGAGCTTCAATTTTCTTATTTATCTATTCAAAAATTAAAAGAACTGACCCTTTTATATAGTAAAAAACAGACCTGACTGGAGTGTTGAAAGGGGAAACAAAAAAATTGGTTTTAACTTCATTAAAATTTAACATTGAAAATAATTATAATTTAATTATCTGATAGACATGGTCGTCACTTTTTTGACAGTAATGTTGGTCTGTCTTGTCTGAGATAACTATAACAATAGGCATGTGAATGAATAAATCACAGGTCACTGAACGTATCTTAACATGTGAACAGACACATGTAAAAGTCGTCACAGATTGTTGATTAATAATATCTGATGTATTTTTAAAACAGGGATACAGTACAGGACCAATGTCGAGCCCAGACCCATTCATGCCTAGTTACTATAATCCAACCATGTCATTTCCGTATCTTGGACAAGGACTAGGTGAAGGTGCTTGGTCAAACGGTGGTGACGCGACAATGCTTTCATTTGGTAGTTATGACTATAATGGAATGTTCAGTGGTTTCGGATACCCTCAATTTGGATGGACTGAATATTCAGGAAGTGATTACTGGAGCAATGGAGGACAGGGTAGAAAAGACACTCGTTATCCTAATCCAGAGGACTATTACAGGCAAGAGCAAATGATACCCGCTGATCCGTATACACAAATGAATGGAGAATTTGAACGTGATCCGGCTATGAATAGTGTGGAACAGGGACTTAAAGGAATGAATATTGCTGGGGATAAAGGAATGGACAATGGATATATGGATCCTGGGCAGTTAGGTGGGGACGCTACTAATGTGGCACCTCCTGTGGGACCTGTTTCGACCGGGCAGCAGGCTCCAAAGAAGACATCTTGGGCTGCAATTGCAAGTCAGCCAGCTCGTCCCCAGCCTAAAATTCAACCAGGTTCTATTCCTCGGGCTCCGATGAATCCTAAAAAGCAAAACATGGACATTGGAACTTGGGATACAAGGAACAATGTGGCTGGAAAGCAAGGAAATCAACATGGAGGACGATCTTGGAGTGCACCTCGTAGTAGGTCAATGAATTCTAATTATTCAGGAAACACTAATCAATCGAACAGTGCTTCTAGTAGCTCTGGACAGGCGAGTGTGTCAAGTGCAGCATCTGCACTTCCACCCAATCCTGTTTTGGACAAGCTCAAGTCGGCTAATCTATATAATCCAAAGGATTTCAATTTGAACCCAAAAGGTGCAAGATTTTTCATTATCAAGAGCTACTCGGAGGACGATATCCACCGTTCAATTAAGTATAGTGTATGGTGTAGCACTGAACAGGGAAACAAACGTTTGGACGCGGCATACAAGGAACGTGAAGGAAAAGGACCAATTTTTCTTTTCTTTAGTGTCAACGGAAGTGGACATTTCTGTGGAATGGCCCAAATGATGACAAATGTGGAATTCAATACTGATGTGGGTGTTTGGGCACAGGATAAGTGGAAGGGACAGATTGAGGTGAAATGGATCTATGTGAAGGACGTTCCAAACGGTCACCTCAGACACATAAGACTGGAGAATAATGAAAACAAGCCTGTTACAAACTCCAGGGATACGCAAGAAGTGCCGTTGGAAAAGGGAAAGCAAGTACTGAAAATACTTCACAATTATAGGCATAGCACTTCGATTTTTGATGACTTCAGTCACTATGAGAAACGTCAAGAGGAGGAAGGCACAGAATTTAAAAAAAATGGTGCTGAATAAAGCCCATTGGTGACACTGGGTAGGTGTCTTCCTGTAGTGAATCAAATAAAATAAAATAAACTTTTGTTTCAGGCTAGTTACAGAAGAAGATACTCCATTTGTACAGTGAAACCTGTTTAACATGAGGCAATTGATAAGCACTCTTAAAAAGTTTTCGATTATTTAGTTGTTCCTTAGAAGTCAGTAGTAGCTGGCAAAATTGATTTTGATTGCAAGATTTTGGCTGCCTTTGATATCTTTATGTTAATGACAAAAGTATTCCTTGTGAAAAATTTTGATTGCAATGCTTGTCGGTTGTCCTATTTTCAAATTTTTGAGATCCCTTAGCCAAAGCGGCAATCACTTGGCATCTGTTGTTTTTAAATATTTAATTTTTTGCCTCACAAACCATCAGACAAATTTTAATAAATATAGAAAAAAAAAGACGTGGTACGAATGCCAATGACTCTCCACAAGAGACCAAAAGACACAGAAATTAACCACTATAGGTCACTGTAGGGCTTTCAACAATGAGCAAAGCTCAAACCGCATAGCTAAAAGACCCAGAAATGACATGTAAAACAATTTAAAAGAGAAAACTGACTGCCTTATTTATATACAAAAAAATGAATGAAAAAACAAATGTGTTGCACACATACAGACGATGACCACTGAATTACAGGCTCCTGACTTGGAACAGGTACATACAGAATGTGGTGGGGTTAAACATGTAAACGTGATCCCTGCCCCTACCTGGGACAGTGGTGTAACTTCAACATATGAAAGAACTATAAAAATCAGTTGAAAAAGGCTGTACTCATCAGGTGGATACAAATAGAAATACATCCCCAACAAAAACACAGAACTTGGGGTGAATTTACTTAAGGACAAAAAAGGAACATAAGAGTAAAATTCAGAAATGTCATTAGGTAATTTGTGAACATGTTATAATTTTGAAAATAGATATAGTAATGCCATATTTCTATCCACAATTCAGGCACTTCATGAACAGATCCTTATGTAAGATCGGCATACTTTTTTTTAAGGAAAACATTAGTGATAAATCATTGGCACCAAAATTTGATATTATTCACCATTTTTGTCCTGCCTTCAACAAAAAGTACAAGGATGCAAAACTTACGGATATATACTATCAGACTCCGTCTTTTTCATCTATTTGTATAGAGCTTTATATTTGTAGAAGATTGAAGTTGTGGATGCTTCATTCCTTTCATTCAGATTCCTTAGTTATGACAATAAAATCGATGAAGGATAAAAAAAAAAATTCAACTTTTGTGGGTGGAAGTCAAAATTGCTGCACATTTTGTTTAATAAACATAGATTTTATATATATCCTCAGTGAAAAAATTATATGAATTATGTTTTTTATCCTACATTGGACTTTTGATGTTGTCCCTTATATAACTAAGTTTCCATTGTTGTCATACATGTATGTCCATTATCCTAGACATCATTTTCATGGTTCAGTGACTTTAAAAAAAGGATTTTTATACTCCCTTATATTATTAGTGATGGGGGCTTTAAGTTTTACCTTGTCCCTCCTGTACGTCCCATTTTTTTGTGGTTGTATATTGGTATGACGCTGTCCACGTCCGAAGACATTGGTTTTCACACTATAACTTTAGTTTAAGTAAATAAAAATCGGTGAAATTTAAACACAAGGTTTATGAACACAAAAGGAAGGTTGGGATTGATTTTTGGAGTTTTGGTCTGAACAGTTTATGAATTGGGGGCACAAATAAGCATGTTTCTTGGTTTTCGCACCATAACTTTAGTATAAGTAAATAGAAATCTATGAAATTTAAACACAATTTTATGACCATAAAAGGAAGGTTGGGATTGATGTTTGGAGTTTTGGTCCCAACAGTTAAGGAATTATGGCCCAAAGGGTCCAAAATTAAACTTTGTTTGATTTCATCAAAAATTGAATAATTGGGGTTCTTTGATATGCCGTATGTAGATTTTTAATTTTTGGTCCCGTTTTCAAATTGGTCTACATTAAGGTCAAAAGGGTCCAAAATTAAACTAAGTTTGATTTTAACAAAAATTGAATCCTTGGGGTTCTTTGATATATGCTGAATCTAACCATGTATTTAGATTTTTGATAAGTGGGCCCAGTTATCAAATTGGTCAACATTAAGGTATAAAAGGGTCCAAAATTGAACTTTATTTGATTTCATCAAAAATTGAATTTTTGGGGTTCTTCGATATGCTGAATCTAACCATGTATTTACATTTTGGATATTAGACCATAATAGGTTAATGTCCAATTTAAAATTTTAAAGGTTAAGTTCTTAGACCACATTCATTTTGTGTCAGAAACCAGTGTTGTTTCAACTTTTTAATCACAATCCAAATTCAGAGCTGTATCAAGCTTGAATGTTGTGTCCATACTTGCCCCTACTGTTCAGGGTTCGAACTTGAAGGTCGTATAAAGCTGCACCCTGCGGAGCATCTAGTTTTTTCTGTTCTTTAATTTAAGTTTGCCTTTACCAAATGTTATGAAACTTATACGCAATGCTTGATACCACCAAGCTTGAATTTTGACCATTCTAGAATTATGCCCCTTTACAAATGGAAAAATTGCTGAAATTTTTCGTTTCCATTCTCTTAAGATGACCTCAATCAAATGCTATAAAGCTTCTGCACAATTCAATACAATTAAGATTTCGGTTGTGTAACTTTTACTGTTCTTCAGTTTATTATGTCCATTTATGATATGCAAGTAGATTCATCTGTTTCTCAGGCACACATTCCAGGGGAATCTTCATTTATTTTGGTTATGCCAATTTTCTCTTGTCATGAATAATAAATGGGATAATAATAATTGGTAGAAAGTGTAACATTGTGATAGTTTTCAAGCAATGCAAACGGTTATGTTGAAAAAAAATTGGGTGTCCATGCTGTTACTGTCCACTATGTTCGTCTTTTCTTCTGAATTTAGTACTACCTAGCTAGCTAAATAGTACTTTGATCAACAACTTTAGTCAGGACTCATATTTTGAACAGTTTATATCTTTACAAATAATATAACCAAGAATTCAAATCGTTGCTTTTGTGAAAGAAGTGGAATTATGATGTGAATATTTTTGTCCATCTGACCTTATTAATTAATCAATATTATGTTTTTATGCCCCGTCTACGATAGTAGTAGGGGCATTATGTTTTCTGGTCTGTGCGTCCGTTCGTCTGTTCGTTCGTCCGTCTGTCCCATGTCAGGTTAAAGTTTTTGGTCAAGGTAGTTTTTGATGAAGTTGAAGTCCAATCAACTTGAAACTAAGTATACATGTGCCCTATGATATGATCTTTCTAATTTAAATGCCAAATTAGAGTTTTGACCCCAATTTTACGGTTCACTGAACATAGAAAATGATAGTGCAAATTTCAGGTTAAAGTTTTTGGTCAAGGTAGTTTTTGATGAAGTTGAAGTCCAATCAACTTGAAACTTAGTATACATGTGCCCTATGATATGATCTTTCTAATTTAAATGCCAAATTAGAGTTTTGACCCCAATTTTACGGTTCACTGAACATAGAAAATGATAGTGCAAATTTCAGGTTAAAGTTTTTGGTCAAGGTAGTTTTTGATAAAGTAGAAGTCCAATCAACTTGAAACTTAGTATACATGTTCCCTTTGATAAGATCATTCTAATTTTAATGCCAAATTAGAGAATTTATTCCAATTTCACAGTCCTTTAAACATAGAAAATGATAGTGCGAGTGGGGCATCCGTGTACTGTGGACACATTCTTGTTTCTGGTTCCTTTAGTTTTGACTTTGATCTTGAAGTCTTTTTACATGTCCTCTCTTATTGATATATTGGCTCATCCTTTTAGCCTGCAGAACTCCTGATATACATGTACTACTAAATCAATTTCTCGTTGACTTTTACCTAGCTTTAGGTTAGAAAAATGTTCATGATGTCTGTTATATATACATGTAGCTAGGGCTGAAAAGAATTAAAACTTTGGTGAATGAAGTATCCTGTAGGGAAGAAAAGATTTGATTAAATTTAATTATTTGTTTAGTTAAAAAAAAAGTCCTAAATTCAATAACTTACTTTTACTAGGCAGGTTTCACTGTACAAATGTTGGTTAAGGTTTTACTTTTCAGTAAAGGTTTGTATCATTGTTAATTATATATATAACTAGCCTATTTTAGAATGCAAGACATGGGTTACGGGACTGACAGTAGCTTCATACTACAAAAGGTAGAAAGCCCTGGTCATTGTATTGATTAATTTCTCGCTTTTGAAATTATTTGGTATTTAGAAAACATCCGTGATACAGGGATTGCCTTACCTTGTCCATTTGCAAATTTAATTCTTGGAGGGCCTTAGCGGAGTTATTAAAAATTAAATACCCTTTTTCATCTGTAAATCCCAAAGTTAGTTTCCATTCTCTAATGTTTGATTAAACCAAATGAAATGAAACTCATGTACAATGCTTATTATGACTAGCAGATTAAGTTTGGCTTATTATTACTAGCAGATTAAGTTTGAATTTAAGTGGGGGAAATTGTTGATTATTATGCCCCAACCATTGCAGAGGGGGCATAAAGTTTTACTCTTTTTCCATCAGCTAGTCCCACTTTTTCCATCGGCTAGTCCCATAATAGATTTTCGTTCTGTAACTTGAGTTTCCTCAACCAAATGTTATACAACGTGTTCACATTGCTAACTTCCACAAAACACAGATTAAGTTTGAATTTTGGTGGTGTTTTTTATACAGTTCTAGAGTTATACCCCTTTACAAATGGAAAAATTGCTGAATTTTTCATTTCTGTTCTCTTTCTAAGGTTTGTCTAAAGTCCTCAACTAAATCTTATGAAACGTATACACGATGCTTATTACCACAAAGTTCAGATCAAGTCCAAATGTGGGTAGTGTCTCTTTTACAGTTCTTGAGTTATGGCCCTTCATAAAATTACATTTAAGCGGGGGCTGTCATGTGTCCCATGGACACATTCTCCATTTATTTAGCTGTTTTCCAACTTGGCCTTAGCAAATGTTCACTTGTATTCAGAACTCTGATAAATTATAATTGCATCGATTATTAATTGCCTACATTTTGTACATGTAAGCTCCACTGGTTTATGTAATTTTCATGGTTGAGTCCTTTACTCTGATTATTTTTGCAATAGGTTATAAATTAACTTGGTGTATAAAATAGATTGGTACAAGTTGTTGCATTGGTCAATGTTGAGTTCATCATATTCTGTTATAGGTATACATATTTATCCCTCTGTTATGTTTCACCTAATCTTGACCTCATTCTAATAATTCATAGAATTGGTTTATATTTAAGCTTTCTTTGCAAGATTTTTATGCCCCACCTACGATAGTAGAGGGGCATTATGTTTTCTGGTCTGTGCGTCTGTTCGTTCGTCCGTCCGTCTGTCCCGCCTCAGGTTAAAGTTTTTGGTCAAGGTAGTTTTTGATGAAGTTGGAAGTCCAATCGACTTCAAACTTGGTACACATGTTCCCTGTGATATGATCTTTCTAATTTTAATGCCAAATTAGAGATTTTACTCCAATTTCACGGTCCAATGAACATAGAAAATGATAGTGCGAGTGGGGCATTCGTGTACTGAGGACACATTCTTGTTTAATAAGCAGTGAGGACAAGAATCATACATGTGCAGTCTTGTTACTTATGAGAGACTAGAGTGTGCATACATGTATGTTTATAACAGAAACTGAAAAAGACAAATTTTAAGTACATGTTTTAAGAATATAGACTAGAAATGATGGAGGTGAAATGACATTGTTTATTTTCACACCTTTATGGTGTCAAAAAGCAAGACAAAGGTCTAACAGCTGTCTTGTCAATAATGTACCAGTTTGTAATTAGGTCAGTTATCATGAACAACTAGTGGTAGTTCAATGATATTTGGTATGTAGATGCATTATTATTGGCACATCTTGTTTCCATTGAGATAAATTGACTATAATTAACCCTTCAAAGTCCCGGTATGTTAACTTTCAAGATTTTGTGTACTTGACCAGTGCAAGTTTGTTAGGTCATGTTGATAGTAGAAGCTTGCTTAGTTCACATTTTAAGTTTGTAATAAAATCCGTTTAAGAGGAACCACTTGTGATAAGTTAATGATATTAAGTATGCAGTTGAGTACTTGTGAATCTTTTCCATAGTGATTATTTTACCCATCCCCTCAGCACTTTTCATGGATTAAAACTTTTACATGCACAAATTAAGTTTGTGTTTATGTTATTGCAATTGGAATCACATATAAGTTGATGATACAAATGTATTTGGTTAGCACACTACACAACATCAGTATTCTTATTTCTATTGGTTTATTTTGTCCTGCATCATAAGGGAGCTACCATTTGATTTTTATTGGGGGGGGGGGGGGGGGGTGCTAGGATGAAATTTGAAAAAAATAGGCAGGACAGGAGTTTTGAGTAAAAAAAAGGCAGGATGAGACACTTGCAAAAAAAAAAGGCAGGATAAACTAAAAAAAAAAAAAGGCAGGACAGAGATTACAGCTAAAAAAAAAATGCAGGACAAAATTTTTCATCCTAGCCCCCCCATAAAAATCAAATGGTAGCTCCCTAAGTTGTGGGTTCATGGACTGAATGTTTTGTATTGTTGACTGGCTTAGATATTTAAATTTAATATTTCATGATGCTATCAATATAAAAAAGAATACTAGGGGAGACAAATCTTGATGTCCACTGCAAACATGTAGTATATGAATAAAACAAAAGATTTACATGTATGTCATTTTGGAGATAGATCTGTATATAGCTACAATAATGTATATCCAAAGGATGTGTAAACTTGTAACACAAGAGAAAAAATATATTTGAAAGTGTCCGATATATTTATACATTCATGATTATCCAAAAGCACACAAAAGTTAATGACCTGTTTCTTAACAATAAGGAACGACATCAAAAGTTCAATGTAGGATAAAAAAAACTTAATTTGGGAAAATTGATTGACCAATAAGGATATACATAAAATCAAAGTCAATTAAACAAAACTTGCAGCAATTTTGACCCCCACCCCCAAACAGTGAAACTATTTAAACTAAGTTTTTTATCCTTCATTGATTTTTTCTATGTCGTCCCTAAGGGGGCAACCATTCAACTTTCTTTAATAAAAAAAACCTTGTCTGATAAGAGAGCAGTACTTTTGTTATTGTGCTACTATCCATATGAGTCGATCCAGTTTTCATCCTTCAGGTCCAATTACAATTTTAGTCATCTACTATTGAATAGGTTTTAAGATTGAAAAGGGCACAATACATGTAAACCAACAGCAACATGAATGTGGAATAGGGTGACGTAAATGTAAAAAAGAAGATGTGGTATGATTGCCAATGAAACAACTCTCCACAACAGACCGAATGACACAGAAATTAACTATAGAGCACCGTACAGTTATCAACAAGAGCAAAGCCAAATCCACATGTAAAACAATTCAAACGAGATAACTGACAGCCTTATTTATGTTAAAAAAAAATGAAAGAAAAATAAATGTGTAACAAGTGAACACAACAAACACTGAATTACAGGCTACTGACTTTGACAAGCACATACATACAGTATGTGGCGGGGTTAAATGTAACACACACAATGCATACAGCATCCAATGTTTATGTATTGTGTTATGCCATGTTTGGTAGTGTTACTTTTAAATTCGAAGGCACATAATAGATTTAAAAGTTTTTGAGATTAAAAAAAAAACAAAATTTTGAGACCGTGCACAAGGTTTCTCTGAAAGTATTTTGACTGCCACATGAGATTCCTTCGGGTGTCATTTAGTTGTACATATTTTAACAATTGTGTAAATATCATAAGTTTGTCAATGTTTAAACTTTTTTTCATTTCTTTTACAGGTAATTTAAAGATATTTGGATTATCCAGCCAGCATTTTGATAAAACTTTTAAATCTTCAGAATATATAATCTATAATGAAATGTTAGCTTAGACAATAATTTCAAACTTCATAATTATTTCATTTCCGCTCAACATGATCCTATCGACTAAGGAAATAATGCATCGTGATTTTATGTTCATTATGAATTTCATTTTACAAATTTTACTGGTCGCAGCGAACGACTGTTAACCCTTCCACCAAAAGAATCAACCATTGTGCTTCTTCTTGCGTTTTGAATGTGTTCTTGTACAATATTTTCAAATCGACAAAACAATTTCCTTCCAATTCAAGAAGGAGAATTCAAAATGTGTTGTACTTTCATTTTCTGAAAGACGGGAGTAGTCTACGAGGACAATGATGGCATTTATTGATTCATTGTGGATTGTAAAACAGACAGTGCATTACACCTCAGGGAAAATGTATGAAAAATTGACGTAATGTCCCAAAAGACACACAACCTGCGTGTGATTCGTGTGATTCATTATTGAAATTGAGAAGACATCCTACTTCAAAGAAAAAACTTCTGTGTTAAGATTCAGTATTTAGACAATTCAAGAAAACTGTGTTTTGAAGATAATTCTCATTTCAGAGGGGAAAAGATATTTTACGTATCCATGGAGACACGAACAATATAAAGAGTCTCGGGTAGACAGATTATAAAACAGTTTTTCCCCAAAAACATCGTCATTAGTGCAATGGAGTTTTTATACAAGAAAATAATGTGCAGCTTTAATTATGAAAACAATTGAAAAGACAAATCAAAGCTAGGACCAAATTACTAAACATTTCGCTGAGTTCCGTAGTGTACTGATCATGAGTTATAATGAAACAATTTTACATGTGCATGTTTTGTACATGGGTTTGTGAGAATTAGTGCAGTGGTGAGGACATAAAATGGGGGGTTTCACCAACAACAAATCTGTGATTTTTTTTTAAACACAAATTAAACAGTAGCAGTTTGTTTCTGTTAAAAGTCAAAATAAAATACTTACAAAACATGAGATATAGTACATATTATTAGAAAATGCATGTCTAGTTCTTGTAAGACATCTGCTGCTAATTTTCACTGCATCTGGCCAAAAAGGAGTAATATGTTTTTGCCATTACATTACTTAGGTTTGTGTCGACTCGTCATTCCAAGTTGTCTTCATGGAAAATTTTTAGAAACCACTGGACAAATAGTAATTTTCAAATTACTGATCTGTTTCTGTATAACACACTTTCAACACCAGTTGTTTCTCTTTGCTATAAATAGTACATTTGTTCTATACCCAACCTACAAGTAATAGGATGTGCTGGCAATGCAAAGCAAGATAAGTTTAAATGATAAAAAAATGGATAAAAAAATTATTGATGTGAAAAGTATTGAGCTGAAAAAAAAATATTGTCTTCTCAATACACTTAAATAAATTAAAGATGACACATTTATAGATTTTGCTCCATGCAGCTCTGGTTAACCAAGTACTGTAAGAGTAAATAAATTATTAAGCACTCTTACAAATAAATTACTAAGCACTGGGTCAATTGCAGAATGTGATTAGGATGTCCAAATCAAACTTCACACGGTTGATTCTCATGGTGTCTAATAGTTTGTGAATGAAATTACCGACAATCAACCAACATATTCATCACAGCTATAGTAAAAAAAGACAGAACATACATGTAGGTTTTCAAATGGAAGTTATTGTTTAAAAAAAATATTAGGTACAAAAAGTTATTTCAAATTAACTTGAGTATACATGCATTCTTTTGTGGAACATAATGTATATACTTGTGAATTCTATTGTCGGTCTACTGTGTATGATATATAATGTACATTTATTAATGGAAAGTTTGATTCTTTGTTTCCATTTACAAAATTTTGACCCAATTGCACATTTGCACCAATTAAAACTGCTGAACAGAACTTGAATTTAACTTCATAGCTGCTATGAAATCATATTTTTATGTATTAATTGTCACGAGTCTGTTGAAAGGTAAGTTGGTTATATTTGAATTGCTATAAAGATGTTCAGATTGAGTACTCCTCAAGAAATGTTTTTATACATCCGGAAAATTTTTTTGTGGTATATTGGTATCACATCCGAAGACATTTGCTTTTCATACAATAACTTTAGTAAAAGTAAATAAAATTCTATGAAAAACATGAGCTTAATGACCACAAAAGGAAGGTTGGGATTGATTTTAATGGCTGAAATAAGCATTTTTCGTTTCCAGACAACTTGTGGAATGGTGTATGAATCTCTAAAATTATACCACAAGTTACCATACCATAAAGGGATGGTAAAAATTGCCTGAGGAGGGTCAATTTGCAACAGCATAAAGTATGTACAAAAGCAAAAAAGTTTAATATGAATCACAAAATCGTCCTGAATATGCATGACATATTTGCCACTGGACGTTAAGCAACCAACAATCCATCAAACAATTAAAATCACATAACCGATTTAAGATCTTTGACTACAGTTATTGTTTGTCAGAAACCTATTATGTCAAATATTTAATTACAAGCCAAATTCTGACCTGTATCAAGTGTAAATATTGTCCATTTTGCCCCAATTGTTCAGCGTTGGACCTCTGAGGTCGTATCCAGATGCACTCTGCGAAGCAATTTATCTATGTTATAAGAATCTGTCATCAGTTTGCATTCATAGCATGCAATAGGCTTTAAAATCAGGGGCGTAGCTACCTAAGGCTTGACTAGGCATGTGCCTATACATAAATTTGCCGATTATACCCCTTTTGGAAAAAAAATTAAAATTTTTAATTCTAATGCGTATTATTAGCTCACATGGCCCAAAGGGCCAAGTGAGCTTATGCCATCACTTGGCGTCCGTCGTCTTCTGTCGTGGTAAACTATTTAAAGAATCTTCTCCTCTGAAACTACTAGGCCAAATACTTCCAAACTTTAACTGAATGTTCCTTAGGATATCTAGTTTAAAAATTGTATCCAAAGTTTTGATCTATCAACTAACATGGTCGCCATTGCTAAAAATAGAACATAGGGGTCAAATGCAGTTTTTGGCTTATAACTCAAAAACCGAAGCATTTAGAGCAAATCTGACATGGGGTAAAATTGATTATCAGGTCAAGATCTATCTGCCCAGATGAATCGGACAACCCGTTGTTGGGTTGCTGCCCCTGAATTCGAAATTTTAAGGAAATTTTGCTGTTTTTGGTTATTATCATGAATATTATTATAGGTAGAGAGAGATAAACTGTAAACAACAAAAATGTTCAGCAAAGTAAGACCTAAAAATAAGTCAACATGACTGAAATGTTCAGTTGACCCCTTTAGGAGTTATTGCCCTTTATAGTCAATTTTCTAACCATTTTTCATAAATCTTAGTTATCTTTTACAAAAATCTTCTCTGAAACTACTGGGCCAAATTGAACTAAACTTGGCCACAATCATCATTGGGGTATTTAGTTTGAAAATTGTGTCCGGTGACCGGGCCAACCAACAAAAATGGCCGCCATGGCTAAAAATGGAACATATGGGGTAAAATGCAGTTTTTGGCTTATAACTCAAAAACCAAAGCATTTAGAGCAAATCTGACAAGAGGTTAAATTGTTTATCAGGTCAAGATCTATCTGCCCTGAAATTTTCAGATGAATTGGACAACCCATTGTTGGGTTGCTGCCCCTGAATTGGTAATTTTAAGGAAATTTTGCTGTTTTGGTTATTATCTTGAATATTATTATAGATCGAGATAAACTGTAAACAGCAATAATGTTCAGCAAAGTTAGATTTACAAATAAGTCAACATGACCGAAATGGTCAGTTGACCCCTTTAGGAGTTATTGCCCTTCATAGTAAATTTTTAACCATTTTTTGTAAATCTTAGTAATCTTATACAAAAATCTTCTCCTCTGAAACTACTTGGCCAAATTAATCCAAATTTGGCCACAATCATCTTTTGGGTATCTTGTTTAAAAAATGTGTCCGGTGACCCGGCCATCCAAACATGATGGCTGCCACGGCTAAAAGTAGAACATAGGGGTAAAATGTCAAAAACCAAAGCATTAAGATCAAATCTGACTGTGGTTGAATTGTTTATCAGGTCAAAATCTATCTGCCCTGAAATATTCAGATGGATCGGACGACATGTTGCTAGGTTGCTGCCCCTGAATTAGTAATTTTAAGGAAATTTTGCAGTTTTAGCTCACCTTTCCTAAAAGGAAACGTGAGCTTTTCTCATCACTTGGCGTCCGTCGTCGTCGTCTGTCCTCGTTAACAATTTTTCAAACATCTTCTCCTGAAACTACTGAATGGATTTGGATGAAACTTAGCATGATTGTTCCTTAGATTATCCTGCACAAAGTTTGTGCTTTGATTTTTGATCCGTCAAAAAACATTGCCACCGTTACTTAAAATAGAACATAGGGGTCAAATGCAGTTTTAGGCTTATATCTCAAAAACTAAAGCATTTAAAGCAAATCTGACATGGGATAAAAATGTTCATTAGGTCAAGATCTATCAGCCCTGAAATTTTCAGATGAATCAAACAACCCATTGTTGGGTTGCTGCCACTTAATTGGTAATTTTTTAGGAAATTTTGCAGTTTTTGGTCATTATCTTGAATATTATTATAGATAAAGATAAACTGTCAACAGCAAAAATGATCAGCAAAGTAAGATCTACAAATAAGTTAATATGACCAAAATTGTCAATTGACCCCTTAAGGGGTTATTGTCCTTTAATGACAATTTTTCCCAATTTGTTCATCATATTTGCTAACTTTAAAAAATCTTCTCTAAAACTACTCAACCAAACTTCATTTGAATGATCAGTAGAGTGTATAAAATAAAGTTTGTGTTTTATTTTCTATTTCGTCAAAAAACATGGCCGAAGGCATTGTTTACCAGGTGAGCGATTCATGCTCTTGAGAGCCTCTTGTTATTTATACATAAGCCACACGTATTCAAATTCCGACAAGTAATACATCGTCATGTACACAACACCATCCCCCTTACCCAGATATCGGGTCTTTACAACACCAACAAACAATACCTGACTTCTTGGTGTCCTTAACGTAACAAACGCCGATCTGTATGGAACGCCATGACTGCCTTATGTTAATGATCAGCATTATATGCAGTGCTCACACCATTATATTAAGTGCTCACAACATTATATTAAGTGCTCACAACAGTATATGCAGTGCTCACACCATTATATTAAGTGCTCACAACATTATATTAAGGGCTCTGAACATTATATTAAGTGCTCACACCATTATATGCAGTGCTCACATCATTATATTAAGTGCTCACAACATTATATTAAGTGCTCACAACATTATATTAAGTGCTCACAACATTATATGCAGTGCTCACACCATTATATTAAGTGCTCACAACATTATATTAAGGGCTCACAACATTATATTAAGTGCTCACACCATTATATGCAGTGCTCACATCATTATATTAAGTGCTCACAACATTATATTAAGTGCTCACAACATTATATTATGTGCTCACAACATTATATTAAGTGCTCCCAACATTATATGCAGTGGTCAAAGCATTATATGAAGTGTTCAAAACATTATATGCAGTGGTCACAACATTATATGAAGTGATCACAACATTATATGAAGTGCTCACAATATTATATGAAGTGCTCACAACATTATACGTTTTTTGTTGTATGATGAGATTGTTGTATGATGAGATTGATGTATGATGAGATCATTCGGTAAACATCGTTTTTTAGCGGAAATTACCGAATCCATAATTTGTAAATTACGGTAATGCCCAGCAAACAAATTTAAACAGTTATTAAAGTCATGTGATCATAAGGCAGTATACAATATTTAAAACTGATTGAAATAAGTAAGGAAAAGATGAAACTAAGAAGTGAATGATTAAAGTAGTTCTGTTCGTCGTAAGAAATACGAATGGCAAAATGTAAGTGAAATAATAAAAAGTTTATTTAATGAAATATCGAAGGGAAATTTGTATGACATATTCCTCGAGTTCATTTCCTACTGAAGAACTTTAGCAAGGTGCCACTTTATAGTCCGTACTCAGTTTAAAAAAAGCTTAATTACCTTTTAAATAAAACAGTCAGCTTTCTATAACACATAAGCGTCATATTACGCTAGCTTATATATGTCATGATTGAGTGTCATGATTGAGTCATTTTTGGCATCCATTTTCAGAATTTGTCATTTCACATGAATAAGAATCTAACAGATATGGAAAATGCAGTTTAAAGCATTTCATTGTAGGTGTTTAACATAACTTTAGGCAGCAACCATTTAATTTTTTTTTGGGGGGAGGGGGGGGGGGGGCTATTGATTTTTATTTTTTTCGCGACAAGTCGAAAATATTTTTTTTAATTCAATTTTAGCATTACATATATTGACAGCTAGGGGTGAATCAACCAAATTTTTTTTCTCAGAATCAAAAACAAATTATTTTTTTCTCCAAAAACTGGAAACACACTTTTTTTCAAAAAAATCCATAAATTTTACCCTTTCAAAACCCAGTTTAACATTATTTTCATTTAAAGTTATCATCTCTTATGAAAACTGAGTTTGTGGGGATGAAAAACGTTTACTACGTTTGTTCGTCATTTTGCACGGTTAATATATATAAAAAAAGTGGTATGCTTGATAATGAAACAACTCAAGTTCCACAAGAGACAAAATGACATCACAGAAATTAACAACTAAACGGCCACAGTACGGTCTTCAACAATGAGCAAAGCCCATACTGCATAGTCATGCAGCTATAGAAGGCCCCGAAATGATAAACGTAAAACATTCCTAATTTATGTACAAACAAACGATCGAAAAACTAACATGTATATAACACATTAACAAACGACAACCACTGAAATAAAGGCACCTCCTGACTTGGGACAGCCACATATACAGAATGTGCGGCGGGTTTTAACATGTTAGCGGGATACCAACCCTCCCTCTAACCTGGGACAGTGGCGTAACAGAACAACATAAGAACGAACTATGAAAATCAGTTGTAAAAGGCTTAACTCATCAGATGGGTACAAATATAAATCCATCTACCAGAAAATAGAGTAGACGTGGGCGGCTACTTCTATATCCCAACAACAAAAAGACACTATAGGTACTGATCTGAGAGTACTCGCAATTACTGACAGCTAGTTCAAAGCCACTAACAACTAATAAAAAAAAACATGCATCTAAGTTTTGCATTTAGGTAAAGATTGAAACAAACTGTGAGTAAAATAGAATGATTTACTATTATTGGATAGTAACGATTGTCCATGAAAAAGGAGTCATTTTCAATGCTCTTCAACTTTGTACTTGTTTGGATGTATAAATATTTTGATATGAGCGTCACTGATGAGTCTTATGTAGACGAAACAAGCATTTGGCGTACTAAATTATAATCCTGGTACCTTTGATAACTACTTGACCTAAATTAATTCTGGTTAAGGTACATTAAGATACAAAATATAATCAACTACAAGTCATAGAAGAATAATATCTTTTAGATCGCACTTCTTTGATAACAATGGACCTCGAAAAAAGATTCAAATTTGTGTTTAGGTCCAGATGATAGCAACAACACAAAAAAGAGGAATGCTATTTGTTGCTGAGCACTTCTTTTATTTTATTTAAAGTCCACACAATTTATTTTGTAACGGAAGCACAAAAAAAAAAGATACTCATTATTATGTCAATATATAATTGTAATATAATTATATTAATGGAGAACTTCTAGTATTGTTTTACTGTGAATTCTTCTCGTTGTTGTGATTGGCGTTCTAATTCTTCTCACATACAAGCTTGTCTATAGTCTGAGGATTTCTGTTATTTTTGCTACCAATTTTTTTCCATATCCCATGTTAGGATCAATCTAAAAGGTTGAAAATTTCATATCTGAATATTTTTTTCGTTATCTGGAAAGTTACTTTTGACGGCGGATCTTGATTGTTTCTGTGGGGCTTCTTTCTCATGGATAGGGATCACTCACGGGAAAAAAAATGGAAAATTGTCGAAACTAATTTGACTTTTAGGTATACTAGCATAAAATCGAGAATGGAAATGGGGAATGTATCAAAGAGACAACAACCCGACTCCATAGAAAAAACAACGGCAGAAGGTCACCAACAGTTCTTCAATGTAACGAGAAATTCCCGAACCCGGAGGCGTCCTTCAGCTGGCCCATAAACGAATATATATTAGTTCAGTGATAATGAACGCCATACTAATTTCCAAATTGTACACAAGGAACTAAAATTAAAATAATATAAGAAAAACAAAGACTAGAGGCTCCTGACTTGGGACAGGCGCAAAAATGCGGCGTAGTCCGAATTATATTCTTAAAAGAATTTAAATTCACAAACTAGTTTTTTTGCACCAAACATTAATAACTGTTTAAATTTGTTTGCTGGGCATTACCGTAATTTACAAATTATGGATTCGGTAATTTCCGCTAAAAAACGATGTTTACCGAATGATCTCATCATACATCAATCTCATCATACAACAATCTCATCATACAACAAAAAACGTATAATGTTGTGAGCACTTCATATAATGGTGTGAGCACTTAATATAATGTTGTGAGCCCTTAATATAATGTTGTGAGCACTTAATATAATGGTGTGAGCACTGCATATAATGTTGTGAGCACTTAATATAATGTTGTGAGCCCTTAATATAATGTTGTGAGCACTTAATATAATGGTGTGAGCACTGCATATAATGGTGTGAGCACTTAATATAATGTTGTGAGCACTTAATATAATGGTGTGAGCACTGCATATAATGCTGATCATTAACATAAGGCAGTCATGGCGTTCCATAGATCTGTACCCTTCATTACATAGGATTATTTGGATTTTATTGACAATGCCTGTTTCATCGGCAACTAGTGAAAGATCCTTCAGCGCGATTAGACGCGTCAAAACCTGCCTGAGATCGACAAAGGGAGACGAGCGACTTTCAAATCTATCTCTTCTTCATATCATTTTACACCGAAACCTCAATGTTGATGTTGATGCGAGTTTAACTGACTTTATCGGCAGAAAAAACCGTCGACTTGACTTTGAGTAAATGTATCATTGTCTTTGTGTATGAAATATTAGATTTGTTTAACCAATTTTTGCCCAAATTTGAGTTAAAAGATTCGTTCAAAAAAGTTGAAAATCTTTTCCTTTGACCCTCTGTGGGCCTTAATCTAAAACTGATCTACACTGGTCATATGGTAATAATTTTTTTTCTTTCAGATTTTTGATTGTACACTACCACGTTAATTCAGGTGTTAATATAAAATTATTCATAATTCTTCGAACGTTTCTTCATGAATATTATCATGATAAAAACCAGTAAATATGATATTTTTGTACACAAAATTATGCAACTAAAATGCCCTGGACCTGCTGGGGGCCTTGGACGGCCCCCAGACCCCCTGCCGATTTGTGCTTCAGTACAGTTGATTTGATACCTAGCTACGCCCCTACAAATAAATAAAGTTGTAAATGTCAAGGAATGGGAAGATAATCTTTTATGATCTTTAATCTTAAAGATCCATATAGACACATGGCTGCTTTTGGTAAACATAGAACATAGGGTGAAATGAGTCAGATTTAGAGGGGGGCCTGGCACTCATTTTTTCTGGGGAAAATTTGCTTGATTATATAAGGAATCACTAAAGCATGACCGAGCGGGCCGGTATGAAAATTTTAGATCCGCCACTGATTGATAATGCAGTATTGGCTTATATCTTAAATACTAAAGCTGTAAGAGCAATTTGAATTAGAGCTAAATGGATCAGCTGGTTGAGGTCTACCTCCAGCATTACCTTCAGAAAACTTTTTATGCAATATTGCCCCTAATATGTCATTTTTTTGCCCCATTTATGGGCATTATGTTTTCTGGTCTATTCGTCCGTCCGTCTTTCCCGCTTTAGGTTAAAGTGTTTGGTCGAGGTAGTTTTTGATGAAGTCGAAGTACAATCAACTAGAAAATTAGTACGCATGTTCCCTATGATAAGATCTTCTGATTTTATGCCGAATTAGAGATTTAATCCCATTTTCACGGTCCACTGAACATAGAAAATGATATTTCGGATGGGGCATTCGTATACTTAGGACACATTCTTGTTCGAAATATCTTTCTTTGCATGGCTTGCATCTTAAAAAACAGATGTAGATGGTACGACTAAAGGTAAAATTTATCAGCAGATTCAGGTCTGTTTCTATCAGATTTTTTGAAAAGTTGGACAACAGATTTGGTTGGTACTGAAATGTTATTTGCCTCATTATTAAAGTTTATTTCTTGTTTCAAGACAATAACTGGAGTTTCAAGTGTATAGATCTCTATGACATAGTACCACAAGGGTACAAACCTCAAAAGAAATATTGGGGATTAAGGCCCAAACTTAATAAGTGAGGGTTTACTAGGATTTCCATGTCCCCGTATAGTATCTTTAGTCATGAAATAATACCACAAAGTTCCATATCATGAACACAGTGACATAAAATACAACATATTTAATTTTGATAAAAAGAAGGCTAAATCTATTACATGTAGGGAAAATGGGCCATGCAAAAACAAAAACAAAAATCTAATAATCAGATTATTACATGGCATTTTTAGCTCACCTGACCTGAAAGGTCAAGTGAGCTTTTCTCATCACTTGGCGTCCGTCGTCCAGCGTCCTGCGTCCGTCGTCCGTAAACTTTTACAAAAATCTTCTCCTCTGAAACTATTGGGCCAAATTTAACCAAACTTGGCCACAATCATCCTTGGGGTATCTAGTTTTAAAAATGTGTCCGATGACCTGGCCATCCAATCAAGATGGCCGCCATGGCTGAAAATAGAACACAGGGGTAACATGTATATTTTGGCTTATATCTTTGAAACCAAAGCATTTAGAGCAAATCTGACAGGGATAAAATTGTTGATCAGGTCAAGATCTATCTGCCCTGAAATTTTCAGACGAATCGGACAACCTGTTGTTGGGTTGCTGCCCCTGAATTGGTTATTTTACGGAAATTTTGCAGTTTTTGGTTATTATCTTGAATACTATTATAGATAGAGATAAACTGTAAACAGCAATAATGTTCAGCAAAGTAAGACCTACAAATAAGTCAACATGACCAAAATTATCAACCCCTTAAGGAGTTATTGCCCTTTATAGTCAATTTTTAACAACTTTTCGTCATTTTTTGTAACTTGTACAAAAATCTTCTTCTCTGAAACTACTGGGCCAAATTAAACCAAACTTGGCCACAAGGATGATTGTGGTATATAGTTTAAAAAATGTGTCCGATGACTCCGCCTACAAAAAAAATGGCCGACATGGCTAAAATTAGAACATAGTGGTAAAATGCAGTTTTTGCTTTATATCTTTGAAAATAAGACATTTAGGGCAAATCTTTCAAGATTTAAATGTCCATCAGAAGAAGATCTATCCCCTCTCAAAATTTCAGATGAATCTGACAACCTGTTGTTGGGTTGCTGCCCTAAAATTGGTAATTTTAAGGAAATTTTGCAGTTATTATCTTGAATACTATTATAGATAGAGATAAACTGTACACAGCAATTATGTTCAGCAAAGTAAGATCTACAAATAAGTCAACATGATCAAAATTATTAGAGGACCACTTAAGGAGTTATTGCCCTTTATAGTCAATATTGAACAACTTTTCGTCATTTTTGTAACTTGTACAAAAATCTTCTTTTCTATAACTATGGGCCAAATTTAACCAAACTTGGCCACAATCATTACTAGGGTATCTTTTTAAAAAAAAGTGTCTAATGACCCCGCCTACCACCCAAGATGGCCGACATCAGTAAATACAGTAACAGGTGAGCGACACAGGCTCTTGAGAGCCTCTAGTTCATATCGCATGTATTATCAGCCCAAGAGCCGCATGGCTCGAGGGCTGATAATACATTCGATATGAAAAATGACATATAATGATCTTTTTATCATATGCTTCAACAATGGAGAAAAATAACGGATTCATATATTGATCCTTTTTCGTGGTTTTCAAATAGAAGTTCGGAGAGTGAAAAGCTCACGGACGTCCCAGTGGCGGACCCAGGGGGAGAGGGTTCCGGGGGTTGGAACCCCCCATTTTTTTTGGACGATCAACTTGATGCATTTGAATGGGGACATGTGGTTGGACCCCCCCCCCCTAATTTATCCTGGGTTGGGATCCCCCTTTTTAAAATGGCTGGATCCGCCCCTGCGTCGAACCAAAAATTAACTACATTCGATATGAATTATTTCTACCATATGCGTCAACAAAGTAGAAAAAACATTTTAATATGGACGAATCGACGAAAAAAATCAACAATATACATAATTAACACTGTTTGGAAAAGTCAACTTTTTTGAAGTAACTTTCTAAATAATCATTGAAACTTTTAAAAAATGCATTTGTTTAATAATTAAATTATTATTTATTTATTTTTTCTAATTATTTTACACAATATACTTTTCAGTATCCAAATATTGTTTTGTACACTACTTTGTAGTGTCTTTCACTGAAAACGATCATTGAGATCTATGTGTCGAATATCACCGGAATGCCATGTGATCACGTTACGGAAAGGCATGTGATAACAATCGAAGCATGTGATAAACTTTTCATATCAGCCCGCTAAGCCCCAATTCGAAAAATATGGAATTAACGTTAATTTAATGCTATTATCATACAGTAAAAATTATTTGTTATTTAGTCTAAGTATATGATAAATTTTATTATTAATTTTTATTTCTTGATTAACTTCATTGGGTTTATATGATTAATTAGTCTTGAATAGTGTTTTTATACGCCCATTTACGGGACGTATTATGGAAAACTTTTGTCCGTCCGTCCGTCCGTCGTCAACATGTCGGACGTTATGTCTCTTGGAAACATTAATTATATAGGAAATTGTTAGCGCTAATGTGTACAATTCTTGCAAGATTTTTATGATATTATCATGTTTTTTACAAGTTCAAAAATCAGTGCTGTTGATTTATTCAATGGATATCACTTTGCATTTACTCTGAGGTATTAATTTCTCTCAGATATAAATTAAAAGTTCTTTTAAAATAAAAACAGTATATGTACTGCCGAATTTATTCAGTTGGTCGATCTTATTAATAAAAAAATCAAAAAAATTCGAACAACTTTTGATTGCCCCCGCCACAAATCTTACACCGATCTGGTCGTCGATGCTCACCTGGCCCAAAATAAAAGCCCACGTAAGTTTTGTCATTACTTTGCACTGTCGGTGTAAAGTACTCTGAAAGTGTGGTAATCAACTTTACTTTAATGGTGCTTGTGCCTCTATATAACTCTAACATTGTCTTTGCTGTATTTGGAAGAAAAAAAAATAGAAATTTTTGGTCCTCAGTGCTCTTCAACTTTGTACGCTGTTTGGCCTTTTAAACATTTTTTGATTCCAGCGTCACTGATGAGTCTTTTTAGACGAAACGCGCGTCCGGCTTTAATATAAAATTTTGATCCTTCAAGGTATCTATGATGAGTTTATTTGCAACCACTGGGTCGATGCCACTGCTTGTGGAGATTTATTTCCACGAGGGCATCACCAGCCCAGTAGTTAGCGATTCTGTGTTGTCTTGAGTTATAATTGATCTGTTCATAATTATAAATTAACTGTTAACAAAATTTTGGATTTTTGAAAAATTAAGGCTTTTCTACTTCGGGAATATATTGCCTTAGCTGTATTTGGCCGCAAAACTTTTAGGAATTTTTGGTCCGCAGTGCTCTTCAACTTTTTATTCTATTTGGCCTTTTAACATTTTTTTAAACGAGCGTCGCTGATGAGTCTTTTTAGACGAAACGGGCGTTTGGCGTTAATATACAATTTTGATCCTGGTATCCGCTATGATGACTTTATTTAGACGTGCACTCTGTATTACGTATCTTGATCTCTGGCATTAATGATAGATTTTCTTCTCTTTCTAAAACCGCTGTCATGGCTCTTGTTTTAATTCCGGAGATAACAATCCAGAAATAACACGCTAATGTTATACTTGAGAACAGAAACCCGTTTCTAGAATTTTATAACTCTGACTTGCCTAGTACATGTGGAATTTCTTCGGAAGTAGATAGGAAGTTGCATTTCTGGAAACATATCAAAGATACGTTGCCAAAGTCAGCTGCTGAAACCACTATGCAATGCAACAAACTATATTATCCACACATATATGCTATTCTCAAAATTGTTTGCTCAATGAATGTAACAAGTTGTATATGTGAGCGTTCTAATAGTGAGCTCGGGTTACTAAAAACTTTTTTACGTGCAACAATGGGCCAGGATCGACTAAATGGACTTGCACTGATGCAGAACTTGATGTGATTGTTGACACGTTTGCACGCATGCATTAAATTCAAGAAAAATGAAATTAGAATCAACTTTATAAATCATGTGTAACATTGTATTCTATAGTTGTAACTATTTTCATATTACAAATAAAAAAAATAATTTAAAATTTCAAAAGGTGACCACCCTCTGACAAATTCCTGGATCCGCCCTGACGTAAGAAATGATTTTAACGCCAGATAGGAAGATGTAGTATGATTGCTAATGACAGAGTTCCATGACATTGATATGTGCAATTATATAATTCATCGTACATATGACAGACATGAACCAGCAACAACTGTACTGAATAAAATACAGGCTCCTGACTTGGGACAAGCACATAAAGAACGTTGCATGTTCAGAAACCTGGGACAGTGGTATTTTAATAACACTCGATACAATCAGATCAATTTGGAATAACTCGATATATCTGGGGCTATCATAAGTATATAGCCATAAGGCTACAAGTGTTTTGAAGAAATACTCCTGGATCTTAGATAAAATCAAACATTAAGATGACTCGTTATGCTTAACATGACTGATTATATCTCAAAGCGGTAAATGGGTCGAAGGACTTGGAAGGCATGACCTGTTGCTGATCTAAATCTGCTTTTTTTTAATAATATTAATAATATTCCTGGTTCATCCAGGAGAAAGAGTTCAAATATTGTTAAAAACTAAAGACTGAGTGCTCCGAAATTCGGGTAAGCATATCCTGCTAAAGATCATTGAAATTGGTGAACATCCACTTTGTATACATAACTTGTCTGTTTTGGTATAAAATAAATTTATACTCTACTTTATTCTTAATTTTGCATAACATTTTTTAAATTAACATATGTATGAAATTATAGTTTATAGTTTTGTTTTTAAATTATATGTGAATTATAAATTTAAGTATTTTAAGGGAAATAAAACTAGTTTTTACAAAATTGACCATATTAGGGATAGTAACTCTTTCTCTCTCAATTTATAATTAATAATATTATGTACAATTTACACACTTCCAATAAACAGTTCTATTCATCCTAAAAGTATGCTCAAATGGTGGAATAAAAATATTGAAAAGATCACAACAGAAATTATTAACTCTGTTTTCGATACTATTTTAAATAAGAAACATGGAAAGATTGACAAACATTATAAATACAAGGTCAGGGATGCAATCATAGTTTAAGCATTTCCAATATATGCAAATTAGGGAGGCCATGTTGAATCGACAAGTGGGACAAGTTCACTTCCTGTGATATGAAAACTTCCTAAATGTTCCAACAGAAGCGTTAAATATACTGAAATGCCCGAGCAAATAACCGTCTCGGACTTTCTAAAAGAGACATGGGACGACTACAATTCACCGACGACATCGTCTTTCACCAAGAGGTTGTCGCAGTGTCGAAACACAGTGAACTCCTTAGAGGAAGTGAGTGGACAAATTATTTGTGTACAAATGTTTAGGTGTATACAACCATAAATATTCTATATACATTGCATCTTGCCAATGAATGCATACTTGTCCATTGAAAAACAATTGTTCTAATTTTTATCTGAGGGTCAACAGTGCACAGAGTGACAGACCATTTTTTTCAAATCATTTTTACCCTGCCCTGGTCTGTCAGAGTACTTCAGCATCAGTGAAGTTAGTCCAAATAATTATGAGGTCTTGAAAGGCTATTTATATTATTATGCTTTGACACATTACAAAGGCGTCGTAAGGCGTAAAAGCATAAAAGTATAAAAGCCTTTTAGACGTCATAATTATTAGGACAAAAATTCGTAGACACAGATTATTCATTTTACATGTAGAATACTTGAATCTATACACCTTATCGCTAATCCTGGCTGACCCAGCCGCTTGAACTTTTGGCGTCATCCATTTTGTACATATAAATCACTTTTCCATTGTGGCATCAGATATTTTGTTTTATGATGTCAAAATTTTACAGGAACCTGTGTGATATCCAGTAATGGTGGACAAATAGCGATAAGGTGTATTAGAATTTAGAGAAGTTGAATTACTTTGAAACAGCATAAAAATATATACTCCCTTTTTTGTATTTAGAAATTAAAATATAATAAACCAGTCTGTCTTAACAATTTGCATATATTTCTTTTCAGTTTTAGAAAGAAAATATACCTGACTGTTTTATTTTAATTAGTTGGCTAAAATGTTATATGCACTATAATAAAATTCAGATTTTAAATGCACCTAAACAGATGCACATGCACAATCTAAAAAGGATGTAACATGCAGTTTTGTACTACATGATCTACAACATGTTTATATTTAAACAATTCAAGAAGTTTATGAATGCATGATATTTTAAAAGCAGCTGCAAAATTATAAAATGTAAGATCGATCAGCCCTTATTGGATACTTGACCAGGATGATAGCAGTTAAAAGTAAAAAAAAAAAGCCTCCAGTAAAATATAAAAAAATCTGAAAGATTCACATTACACACAAGTACGGAATTTGATGAAATTTGGTAAAATGCTTTATTTCACTCCAAAATCTGTATTTTCTGAAAACAAACAAAATGTGGAATAAGGAGAATAACAAAAGTAAAAAATTTACACTGGTAATAGCATTCTGACAAACCCCATTGTACACACTCATTGTATTATGACCACTTCACTGAATAGTCTTATATTTATAACTAGTGTACATGAATAGTTGCATGTAGAATTAGTTATACATAATGAATCTCAATAAACCTAATTTTGACATGTTTGATAACTACAACATGTACATACCTAAATTTTAAAAGAAAACTTTACTATGTCATTGTATGTTCAACAAGGGGAGTTAATTCAAATTGCACATCACACTACATTTACTTGCTGTTTATAATGTATTTCATGTATTAGATCTGAAAATATAAGGTAACAAACGTTGAATGTGCTCATTACTTGATGAACTCCTGTTTATATTGTACTTAATTGAAAGTCAAAATCTGCTGGTCCTAACATTTACTATTACTTACATGTATTTACTCAATTAAATTTATCCTGTTATTTAAGTTCATGACCACACTCTTCTCAGTCACCCCTTCCCCCATGGACAGCCATAGCATGGGCATATTTAATAGATTTTTCATATCTAAGCTAGAATCGGAGCGTTTTTTTATGAGGAAATCAGTTAAAATCTTTCCCATAATATTATTGAATGAATCAACTGAAATAGACACTTTGGTGTTTAAAAAGTGTCTAAAATATTTCTTCAGATGAACTTGAAATTTGAGGCCAAAATCGGTCCTTACCGGACCTACTCCTTTATGCTTTTATTTAAAATCATACATTTTGGTCTTATTAATGATCACAACTGATTCTATAAAGGTACGAAGTGAGGGCCTCTATCACTTCAAAGACTCCTGTAGTAACAGGCCTAATTTTCTCAATTACCTTTAAATTATTGCATTGAATTACATTTAATTCATGTAATTATACCCTTCAATAATTATATGTAAAACGTATATACAAAACTTGTGTCTATTTAAAGGTATAAGATAAATAGTACAAATATTATATTAAATAGAAAGAATGCACCATTTACTGCATTGCATAAAAAAGCTTTTTAACCATCAGGGTAATTTATGTATACATATGATATCCAGCTGACCAAGCTATAAGAAGTTTTAGAAACTACATGTAGCTATACATGTAGTATCTTGTGAAACAGCTGCCTAAATGTACATGTAATTCATGTAATTCATGATTTTTGCCATGATTATTTCTAGTCAGACTAGTAAAATTTTATTTGGACTAGCAAGTATTTGCAAAACTTTGTATACATGTAGGCACATTGACATAAGAAGAATGGCAGATTATTGGTCTTCGGACTAGTAGTTCGAAAAGTTTTTGGTGCAGACTGAACTTGTGCATGTAAATGTTTAACTAGAAAGCTACATGTAGTGTCCATTGTTTTAAAAGTTGTTTTCAAGATTTTAAACTCTACTACTTCAAAAATTTGGGAAACACTGTTGTGTGATTCTATGTAGTTATGTAATTGGATGATGTTCAAAGGTTAAGATCAGACATTTTTTTTGTTTGATGTATAGATTTAAAACTGAATGTACTTATAAACTTAAGACTATCAATTACACATGATGTATGTACTAAATCAACCACTGAATTCCTATATAGGCCAAACAAAAAAGTATGTCTGTTTAATGAACCTCTAGATATGATAGACTCTTATGTAAAAAAAATAAAAAATATCCTATCTATCTAACCTTTTATTGCAGTGGCGGATCCAGGGGGGGGGGGGGGGGGGGGTTCCGGGGGTTGGAACCCCCTTTTTTTGGCCAATCAATGCATTTGAGTGGGAGCATATAGTTGGAACCCCCCTCCCTTTTTAAAATGGCTGGATCCGCCACTGTATTGTTCAGCATGTGACAGTAAACACACATACTTTTTTGATTGGCCTAAATCAACTACTGAATTTTCTGAGGTATATATATTTACCGTTAAATGATCTTTAGGATTCTGTTATATAACTCGTATCTGACCTTTTCACAAATTTATGTTTTCAAAGTTTTTGATATTGTATTTAAACCAAATTAAAGGATGCCTATAGATAATCTATTAGTTCAGAATTTACAATTACCTGAAATTTGAGAAAGGAATAAAAACATCATTATTAACATTTTTCTGTAGGTCTGTGTATAAATCCGCAGGTCTTAAATAACCTAAATACTGATTTAAGGAATTCAATTCAAATAAAAGCATGAAAAGATTAAAGGGTCAAATAACATATTTTACATTTTTTACGTACACATCCAGTTTACACTGTCCACTTTTGTAATTTTAACTGTCTAACATTTATGAATTGGTTTCTCTTTCTTTGATAGTACAGATAATTCTGGTTATTTGCATAGCCTTTTGTGAGACATATTACAAATGTATTACATTACAGTTTTTATCACGATTGGAAATGTACTTATTTGTATAGTTGATATATTCTTACTTTATACCTGTTAAGACTGAGAGTTGTATTGATGATTTTTAGACAAAAATCCTTGATGAAAAAGACTACGGATAATATAGTCAGAGATTACTCTGAATCTCGGACTAGGGATAATAATGTAACATTCAAATTCCATGACCATTTTTGGACTATCATGCTTTGGATCATTTTTAAAGATTTAAAGATATTATTCTGACTGATACAAACATGACCATGCATTTTGTAATTTGCTGAATGAGTTCTCCGGGTCATGTGCATAGTTGAATTGCATGACACATTCAGAACCTTTAAGTCCTGAACCTTGCTATGATTTAGCGATTTTTACAAGTTTTACTGTAAGTACATGAAGTATTGACCAGTTAACATGGTTAACATTTGTACAGAAAGTAAACAACAGAAATGACTGAAGTGGTTTTTCTATACAAGGGTTATCAGTGAACAGGAAATAAACCCTGTGTGTAAGGAAGTGAGAGAGAAACAAATGTGTCACATGTATTTCCTCTAGATTGTGATAAATCTCTTGATTTTTTTTTGATAAAAAAATGAAATGTGATTTACAATAAAAAAATCTTCCTTGTGATTTTGTATAATTCATACAAGACTTTGTTACAGTTGAAATTTATGTACAAGATTTTCTTATCATTTTGATAAATAATCGTTGATAATAAACACAGTAAAAAAGGAAGTAATTCATAAATTCGATATGCTCCTAAATTTAAAGGAATGAACCTGTTAAACTTTATGATTTGTTTGCTTTTAGTTTCTAGATGTTAAGTTTATTAAAGTTTTAAGTAAAGGGAATGGTAATACAAAGATATTTTACAAGTCCCCCTGTTAACTTTGTCTTGATGCCCCCTTTTTGTCAAAATCCTGGATGACAGGAGCCTTAAATGAGAGAACAGACACAAAATCCTTATCAACTATTTTCATTAGAGTTATGCCCCTTGGAAACTATCATTATATTGAAAATTGCATTGTAAGAGCTAACAAGCATACATTACTTTGAAATAATTATAAAAGGCTTTTAGGTTTTGCTTTTCTATGGATAAAATATGTGCAAAGGGGAGACAATGCAACTCTGTTCTAGCAAATTATCTAGGCTTTGTTGGCTCAAATTGAACAATACATTTATTTCTGTTTTCTTTATATCACCACCTGATAATATTCTGTACATGAATCATTTAAAAAGGGGGGGCATAGGAGGGGTCCTGATCCTAAAATCCAAGGCTATGAAATCCTGAGGTCCCCAATTTAAAAAAAAATTAAATTTTGACATCCCGAAATTCGAAAAAATTAATTCCAGGGTCCAATGCTTAAAAACACCTGATCTGGGAGTCCCGATAAAGATCCTATCCACCCTCATTTAAAATTGAAATAAAAAGTCTGAAACAAGAATCTATCAATAAAATAGAAATGGCAGACCGTGCAGACCCTCATGGGTAATCAAGGTCGTTAAAAACACCCTCATTGTCATGAGAATTTCAGCAGTGATTTAACCATGTTCATATTTTTTTCATTTTAGAAACTAGATATAGACAGAAGCAGTGTGTCAAAGATGAAGAAGTCAGTCAAAGCTTTATACAACTCCATCAAAAGTAAGAAATCTTATGTTAGAATATAGAGATAAGAAAATGGTATGAGTGCCAATGAGACAACTCTCTATCCAAGTCACAATTAGTAAAAAGTTATGGCCTTTAACACTCAAGCATTGGCTCACACACAACAGCAAGCTATATAGAGCCCCAAAAATAACTAGAGTAAAACCATTCATACGGGAAAACCAAGTCTCATCTATATGAGAAACTAGAAACACATCAACAAACAACAACTATTGAACATAAGATTCTAATCTAAATAAGAAACAAGAATTGAAAAAATACTTATGAACCACATTAAAAAAACCACCACTGAACAACAGGTTCCTGACTTAGAACAGCTCTACAATCAAATGCAGCCGATTTAGAATGTTCATTAGCATATAAGACAAGTTGGACATAAGAAATTGCAAACTGCAAATCTGACTTTATGTTTCTTTCAAAATAAGCATTTACAGTGTTTACAAATACAATTTATTAAATTCAGAAGTGTTATTTATATTACTTGAAATTGCAAAGGTTAAAAGTTTTAGAACATAAAATTATAATAATGCAGAAATGTTATGTACACATGATCCATATTTACAATTGAAGGCATTGTTAGAATAAGACAAAGTTTTCCTGGTGGGGATAGGGATTTCATTGTCTGTCACTTAAATTATAATTGAATTAAAAAAAAGAAAATGTAGACATGCATATGCATGACATAATTTGTCTTAAAAATCTTTAAAATCAGTTGAATAAGTAATTTTACAAGTAAAATTTTTAACACTATACAAATATGTCACTATATACATGATATATGTGAATGATAAACAATTTTTCAAGAATGTTCATGGTCTTTTAGTAGCATGCATGCCTAGAATCCTGAATGTTGTGGTTTCTATCCTTGGCTCGGTCAAACAAAATACTTTAAAATTGGTATTTGCGGCAGCTAGGCTGGACTTGTTGCAAATGATGTGGATGTTACCAATTAAAGATCACTGTAAAAATCTTGCCTTCCACAATAAGCAAAAAACATTCTGTATAGTGAACTAAAAATGCTATAAAAGGCCTGAGATAACAAAATGTGAAAATCTATAGATGGCCTTATGCTTAATATTCAGCATCCCTTCATTTGATAGTCCAAATCTAAATTGAATCTGTTTTAAATGACTCGATTTAAGCTTTTTATTATATGTGCACTGTATGCTTGATATTCAGCACCCGTTCTTCATTTGCTATCGCAAATCTTAGTTGTATCTGTTGAAAATGACTAATTTATTCATGCTATTATTTTTTTTTTAATTATCTATTTATTTAGAGCATGTAGAAAATGAAGATACTTTAGCTGAGAATATCGAACATGTTGGAGAAAGTCAGTTGGAACAAGAACCTTGTGTCGGTAAATATCAAACAGTGATAAACAAATAGTGGGAATTAATTCCTTATCATGCCCTACCTTCCATAGTAGTGGGGCATTATGTTATACTGACTGTGATTCTGTCCTTCCATCCCATATCAGGTTAAACATGTTAAAGTTTTGGATTAAGTTATGTTAAGTTTTGGATTAAGGTTTGTGGTCATATCAACCACATGTTTATTAAGAAATAAATTCAGTTACTGTCTTATAAATATATATATATATATATAAGTTACATGTATTTAGAGGTTTTAATAGTAAAACTGGTTTTCACATCAAATTACAAAATGTGCATCTTTGCATAAACTAACCCGTTTACAGTATATAAAAAGAATAACAATGATCATGAAACAATAGGTAGACAAAGATCAACAACTTTTTTTATGAAATGCTTCAGTGGCTGCATGAAGTTTTATCTATGATTCAAACATTTTACAAAGACGTCGCTGTATGACGCTGAGGATAAAATGATATTTTTTTAATTAAAATTTATGTTATGTTTGTTACAGATGATGCATTTAACAAATTTTCTACAGTCACCAAAGAATTGTCTGGTTCCATGAATGAATTAGTAAGTATATGGTTATTACACCTCCATAGATAAAGAGCATAGATAAAGAGGGTGGGGGGAGCTTGTGGGAATTTTATAGACCTCTGCAGATTATGTTTTTCAGAGCTGTTGACATGGTGGACTCATTTATTTTTGGCTGCATCAATTTTCATGGATTAAGGAAAAAAAGAGAATATTGTGTGAGAATAAAATGACCTGTTACCCTTTTAACTGGGAAAGGTATTCTCCTGCCGACAAAAAAAAAAACTAGCAGTTAGGATATAGTCAAGTTTGCTGAAAGAATTATCAATCAATTCTTTGGACTATTATTGACGAGCTAGGTCAATTTAGAACCATAACTCATATACATATGTATAGATGTAAGAAGATTTGGTATGAGTGCCAATGAGAAATCTCTCATTCCAAGTCACAATTTATAAAAGTAAACCATTATAGGTCAAAGTACGGTCTTCAACACAGAGCCTTGGCTCACACCGAACAGCAAGTTATAAAGGGCTTGTAAAATGACTAGTGTAAAACCATCTATCAGTCTATCTTTTTAGTACAAAGAAGACTTCTTTCACCAATAAAGGTGCTGTTAAACATTTAACTCTAAAAATTTCAAGGCTAGGTAAAGGATATGAAAAATACCAAGAAATCTTCAGTATACTTATACTTTGATTTAATGTTTATAGTTTTCTCTATTTATCATAACTCAGAATAAAAACATTGTAACTTGAGAGGCTTTTATATTTACAGGTATTTAAAAATATGATTGCCAATGAAAAATTATATGTCACCGTACAGTCTTCAACAATGAATAAACTCCATACCACATAGTAGGCTATAAAAGTCACAGAAATGACAACAATTCAAAAGAGAAAACTGACTGATTTTTTTTAAATTGATGTTTCTCTACAATGGGTGTGCTATAATATTTAAATGTCTTTTCAAAAACTTTTACAGGTATCTAAGTTACACAGTATGTTGTTATTTCCACTTGACACATTCCTGAAGAATGATTTAAAGGGTGTGAAAGGTGACCTGAGGAAACCATTAGATAAAACCTGGAAAGACTATGAAACTAAATTGTAAGTACTAACTAAACATTTCAAATTATGATATTTCTTATCATAGTTATATGCATTTGTTTAATAAATACCAGTGAAGTTTGAGAAAGAAGATTTCAAATTTTGTTTTGTCAAAAAAAAAAAAAAAATCACCTGGATTTTTAATAAAAGAGAGTTGTTCAAGATATGAAATGGTGTATTAATTTATTTTTGGGAGTACCATATTTATGGAATGAAGAAAAATAATATACTTTAAATTCAGAAATTATTGTGAAGTTTTTATTAATGCAAAAATGTGACAATTGCAATAATTTATACCCACATTTTCAACTTTTTTATGTGAACTGAACATAATTTTTTTCATATTGCAAAAATTAAAATCGCAATTGAGTCTAAAATGAAAAATCACAATAGTGAATGTAAACAACAATTTCAGAATTTACAGTCTTGATTTTGTTGTTTTGACAAAGTTTGTTAAAAATTGCTCATCTATACAAACAAAATCCCATGAAAATTGGTTCACCAATCACAGTATACTTAAAATCAGACAGAATTTCTGTCATCTGGATTAACTGAACTTATATTATGGTGATTGTTGTTAATTTAAGTTCAAAGATAGAGAAAGAGAAGAGGCAATTGGCAAAAGAAGTTGGTATGACAAGGGAGACAATTACAGGAGCAGAGGTAGGGATTTTATCCAGCAATGAACCACATATGTTTATATTTACCAATATATGTTTGATGATGTTCATAAATAAGCATTTAAAAACTCGTCACAAAAAGTGCTTGTTAAAAAAAGAAGATATGATATGATTGCCAACAAGACAACTATCCGCCAGATACAAAATGATATAAAAGGTAACAAATATAGGTCACTGAAAGGGCTTCAACAATGAGCAAAAGCTTGAACATGTTTATGTGTTAGAATAGAAAACCTGCTTTTTATTAGACTGACAATCAGATTGGTTTTTAACCTGCTAGTTCAGAAAGTAACAGTCAAGAGGAAGACTCCTCACACTACCTGAACACAATTCTGACACCGAGCGGACTTGTTTTTTTTTCTTTTTACTTAATGCAGCATGATTTCAAGTCTTTCCTTGAACCTCAACAAAGGTCAACGTGTGACCTTTCACTCTTGAGGCTAGCATGCTACCAAAAAAAAATCTTATTGTAGGTTAGATTGAGTAAAATCTGAAGTTCAAAAAGAATATAAAAAAAAACAATATAAAAGATCAAGCAAAATTTACTAAATAAAAGCAACTTGTGAAATTACCTCCCTTCAGTATTAATCTAAACAAAATCTCATGAAACCAATTCAGCAAGAATTTTCTGATAGTTAATCTTCGTGCTTGTGTAAACATATTAATTTCTTCATTAATATAAAGAGGAAGAATGACATCTTATTTTTGTTTTATGTTGCAGATTGCTGAAGAAATGGAAAAAGAAAGAAAAGTATTTCAACTTCAGTTGTGTGAGGTATGAACAAATATTGGAAAATTAAATTTGAGATTAATGAATGTTCTAATTTGCATGGTAGTATATCAATTTTCTTTGAGGAAAAAATAACCAGGAGAAATGAAAATAAACTTATTCTTAATATCACTTAATGGAGCAAAGTGAGAGAAAAATAACAGATTTCTGCCATAGGGCTGCTCCATTAAAACATACATTAAACATACATTACACCAATGAAAATGAAGTATACTTCTCTTCTGCATTATACATATTTTTACCATAATAACCCTTAGTACCAGTATCATTTAAGGGTATATTGTGGTTAAACCTGATTTAATGGTTGCAATCTGACAGTTCCATAACAGTCCAATAAAACCCCTGGTTATCCACTGAAATTAAGTTTTGATGTTCTCTGTCATTAAATGTGAAATCATGAAGAAATCAGCCATGTCTGATGACCAAAAAAAAAAAAAGAAACAACAAAACACTATAAGACAAACTTTTAAAATGAGGAACATGTCAGCTAAAATTCATTAATTTATTAAAAAAAAAAAAAGAATTTGATAAAACTCTTAATCCAATTATCCTTAAAATAGTTAAACTATGCACAACCATACACATTTGGATCAAACTATGTAAAAAAAAACTTGCTTTTATAGATCTAACCATTATAAGGCCATCCACATGGTAAAAACTCTGATGAATGTAATATATAGATTCTTACACTGCAACAAGTGTATTACGATATTTCTCCACTCCAGACAGTTAAATTTTATTATTAAAAGCGCAAGTTTTAGTGTCGGAATCTGTTTCTCTAATGCTTTTTATCCTTCTTTTTCATAGATTTTCAGAAACTTGTGTTCTTTATATGCAACGTCATCAAGCATTGTCGCCTTTTTTCATGACGTCATAATAGGAATATTCAGAAGAAAACAAAACATTTAGACGTCATAATCAAATTTCAACTAATCATTTGCCAAGAACAGATTTTTCACTAGTGAGGAGAAATATTTTTCTCACACCAATCGAGAAATGTGAAAATAGCACAAAAATTAAAGAAATAAAGATCTCTTAGGTTAAACATATTTCATTCTAGAAACTAAATTAAGAAGACTAAATTAAGAATGAAACAAGTTTTACATCTTAGTAAAATAATAAAGATCTCTTTCTATTTGTTACAATCACTCATACAGGTTACAAAGTTAAAGAAGTAAATAGCATGGTGAGCTGCATTGTATCATTTTCTCTCTCTCCATTTCAGTACTTGATACGAGTGAATGAAATCAAGACAAAGAAAGGTGTAGACTTGCTGCTGCATTTAGTAGACTACTATCGTGCACTGACAATGTAAGTAGAAAATAGATGGACAATTGTGGATTGTCTTCTGGAAACAGGATTTTTACTGAAAAAGTCACTTTTGTAAATTTATAATTATTCATGGGATACAATTTTTTTTGGACTTTTAAACAACAATTTTGAAGAATGCAGATTTTGGCAAAACTATAGATATACATATCCACAATTTGTTCTGTATCTAAGAAAATTAGATGAATCTGTTAGAAAAATAACTTACAATATTTTGTCATTTTCCACCTACTGATTAAGGACAGGAAACTCCCACACGCTCAAATGTAAATGTCAGTTTAGGTATTAGATAAACGTTGGATAGGAAAGCTTTGATTCAATTTTCCTATGTTAAATCCTCATGACAAAGAATGATTTAGAATTTGCAGAAAAAGACATAATGTTGGTTCCTTGCATTTTATGTTTTATATTACCAGTCAATAAATTAGATCTAAGATTTGCAAATCTAGAATTAAAATATATAAGAATAACCCATGCTTGAACAAACAATGCCGATATATCACACTTGTATTACAGACATTCATAAATTAATATGTTTGGTCAGTAAATATATTTCCATCTTTGCTTTCTTGTATTAGTTATTATATAATACATTGTTATCACAAAAATGCAATACTCAATTACCTGTGGTTTGACCTAATATTTAAAATACACGTTGTTTCATTTTATATTTACAGGTTCTTCCAAGAAGGACTAAAAACCATTAACCACTTCCAGTCGTTCATAGATAAGCTAGTTACTCAACTAGAGACAATCAAACGCACCCAGAATCAGGAAAGGAATGAGCTTGTCAAACTTAGGGATGCCCTGAAAGGTTCAATGGCATCTTATAAGGAAGTGAGTAGACCAAAATAAGAGGTCAAAATGTGGTGTTACTAATTCTCATAGTGAGGCTTGGATTATTCCAAAATTAAATGTAGGGGTTGGAAGGAATTTTTTCCCATAACCCCTTCTACTTCTAATTAAGTTTGGAATTTCTTTTAGTCAAATTTGGATAACTTTGATTTTTAAAAGCTGTATAAAAAAAAACTTGAACCATCTGTACTATTCTTCACAAATTATATGATAAAGAATTATTTTAGGGCTAGTTTTCCATTGATTGGAATGTTATCTTATAATATTCTTTTCACATTATTTAAGATGTCAATGATGGCAGAAATATTTTTGCACACTCAGGTTGGAAAATTTACTAAAAACTGTTATACATTCTTATGATAACATTAATTTGCTAAGCAAAACTAACACCATTACACATGTTACATGCACAACCAATTTAGTTCAATATCAAAATTAAGAACCTTAAAAGCATGATTTATTTAGGAGTTTTAAAATTAGTTAGGTCTGCATGTGTATAGACAGCAATCTCTACACGATTTCTAATCGTGTTTTTGTAGCGTAACTTCTAACTTCTAAAATCTGTACTATGCTTTCCAGTTTTTATGAAAAGCTTTTGTTGATTCAACAAATTGCAATGAAACTATATAGTTTAATTAATATTTAATCATTTAGAGGGAAATGTTCATTCATGCTATTATCACACATGCAAAATAGAGAGTTGCCTTTAAGCTTATAATGTTAAATATACATGGTATTCAGGGTTGACACTCGCACAATATATGAATGTTTAAAGTGTCCTCCAAATTGGATCTTATAGAAAATTATAAATTCATAATATACCATTTTCATGATGCTATTCTCATGTACCATGTATGTTTTTATAAAACATATCTAGAGAGTTGCCTAACTACTTATAATATTTAAAATACATGGTATTTAGGAATGGCACTCTCTCTATTTATAAACGGATAAATTGTAAAATCCATTGTACTCCATTTTCAAAGTGTCATTCTCATACATACCATGTATGTTTAAATGGAATAACATCTAGCTGTCAGAAGTAGAAAGATATCTTTATATTATTTTGTGGTTTATTTTTATTGGGCAAGCAAAACAGGAACTCAACTTTAGGACTGGTAATCTATTGTGTAAAGCTTATTTTTATGTTGAAGTGTTGATACTAGAGGGAAAAAATGCAATTTAATTCTGTTTACCCATGATACTTGTTTTTTTCGTTATTATAACATAAAACTTTTTACTATTGTAAAAATATAACTGGTTTTGAAAATTTTGGATAATTGTAAAAATCTTAAAAACTCTTTTGCCAGTTTTTGCTGAAACTTGTTATAAACTGAAACAAAATAATATTTGAGGTAAAGTAAGTTTTGTCATAAAGATATAATTTTCAAGATATCTGAAAACTCGCAGATTATAAATAGAGTTATGTTTTGTTGATTTAAATAAGCAAAACAAGTTGCATTTCCACTTGTAACCAACACTTTGAATGTATTTATCCTGCATTTAACTATCTAAGAAAACAGAAAAGTAAAGCTGTACAAATAAACTTGTACAATATCCATTTTTCTGTCTTTTGATACCCACCATTGTATATCAAGATGTGTTGTAATTAAAATACAAGGCTCAAGTCTGTTAAACTTATATCATTTCATCGTTTTTGTCCAATTAAGTTTTCTGTAAATTAGAGGCCACAGCTAGAAAATAGAAAAGGTAAAATATATTTATGCCAGATTAATTGCAGGATAAAAACATTTTACATATTTTAAAAGAAAGAATAAAATTTATTAATACTTGTTTTGAATCAGGAGAGAATCTTAATGAGCCTTGCTGTGCTTAAAAAGCAAGAATCTGATGTCTTTTCTCCTATTGCGAAACTTTATACAAATAAATTTCATTTTTTTAACAATGCATGTTGTCTATTTTTAGTTTGTTTACCATGTGACCTTCAGTTATGATTATTTTTTAAGCATATGTTTTTTTTAGTTTCAGTATATTTTATTTCACTTTGAAAAAAGGGTAAAATTTTGTTTTTGTTTAAAGCCTTTCCATGTACACTGTGAAGCTATGCATTGCTCAAAATATGATGTTTAAATGTAGCAGCCATTCTTCAAAACAGATTACAATAACAAAAGCTTTTTGCATAGACTTACATGTACTTGAAGAGGCTTAATTTCTTCCATCTTATAAACTATAGATGGTTTTATGTATGTTGGTATTGTAGCCTTTTAATAATGCTTAAATTTCTTTTATGGTGTTGTGTATATATGTCAATTGTTAATTGTCTTGATAATACAAAATTTTATGTTTACCTTGAAAAATAACAAAACATCAGTAAATGCTTTAAACTTTTATACAGTATACTGGAAAATGTTGAAATACATGTAATTTTATTTTTACTGATGATAAATAATTGTATCGGAGTTACTCCATCTAATGAACCAACACTATTGTATAAAAAAGATGGTGTATGATTGCTTATGAGACAACTTTCCACTAGAGACCAAATGACACAGTAATTAACTGTAGGTCACTGTAGGGCCTTCAACAATGAGCAAAGCTAATATTACATAGTCAGCTATGAAAGGCCCTGAAATGACAAATGTTAAATAAATCAAACAAGAAAACTTAACATTTTTTTTATGTACAAAAAATAAACATAAAAAACTATGTGTTTACTTCTGGTATAGACTTCTTAAGTGAATATCTTGGTATGCAGGGTTGTCAATTTATATTATTAAATAAAAGACCCAATTTGACAACATTTCATGAGACTACAATTTTATTATCAAATCATGCAAATCTGGTCCACATGTTTTGCCTGCTAGACAGGTGTCATCAGGATTTATGATAAATAAATAATATGGCAAAAACTTTGAAAAAATTTCTTGTATTTAACAACTTAATACTGCATGCTTAAGAAATGATTATGGTATTTGGGGTTGATGGTCAAAGCATGTTTGGAGATTAAATTTTGCAGATCTTATTTGTGACTCAGTTTCTACATTTCAACAAGTAAGTCCTCTATTTGTGCTCGAGACCTCCTTTAAAAAGATTATATAACACAAAAGAACCAAAAAGTAAAGCTAAAACCGGAAGAAAGAATAAAAAAAGAACAAGAAATTTATCAGGATTCCTCCATACACAAAATTTACATAAAAAGTGCAATGGTATGTTTAATTATGTTGTAAGTTGAATGCAAATGTGTCTTATTTTGTTTATATATTCGCAGAACCAACCACAAGCATACCTACAGAGAAAAATCAGTTTTGTAATTTGTAATTACATGTAGATTGCTTGATTATTATTAATATTTATACCACAAAAATAACTAATCTTATATGCCTAATTAAATATAAACAATTCTGATATCTTTCCAGCCTGCAGCCAATAAAGTATCAAGTGGGTATTCCCTCCATCAATTACAAGGCAATAAAATGCATGGTTTTGAGAAGGAGGGAAATCTTCTTAAGAAGAGCGAGGGAAGAATGAAGAGAATATGGCAGAAGAGAAAATGTAGGATTGTTAATGGTATAATGTCCATAGGTCATTCGGATGTAAGTAACCAATATAATAAGAAGATGTGGTATGACTGCCAATGAGACAACTTCGAATCTAAGATCAAATGACAATGATGTCCAAATATACAGGTTAATGTTCAGCGTTCTGCAACTAGCAAATCATATATACATATTATTTGGTCTCTGGTTGGAAGTTGTCTCATTGGCAAACATACCACATCTTTAAAATTTGTATAGGAACAAATATTACTAAGTTACTAGTCTCATACTTATGTTAATAGTAAGGCATTGAAAACATGAACAGTGGATTCATTTATTTTGTTGTGTACCAATTTTCCTGGACTGAGAGCAATTTGTATTTTTGTGACAACCCAGACAAAATGACAAAAGGACATCCTCTGAACAGTACACATATAACTAAAGAATAATCACTTTGAACCCTGACCAAAATCTTAAGAGTGTAATTATTTTATATCCATATATCAAAAACTCTGAATTTTACCAATAGATATCAGAAAAAGTGGAATAAAATATATTAGATGACTAAATGTATGATTTTTAAGGATATGGATGTTCACAAATAATTAAGAGGAAATCTTGGTATAAAATTGAATAAATATCGTATTAGAAATTAGATCTGTTAATTAGTATAAAAAATTATTATATTGCTTGTGTACTGTGGATTCATTTTTATTCGTGGTATACCAATTTTCGTGGGTTTCGTGGGTCACAGCGAACCACGAATTTAAGAATTCAACGAAGAATAATCCCGAGAAATGTGTATGGAGTTGGATGTCTATTTCCGGTTATGTTATGCAGTTCTAGTATAGTGTTGACTAGCGATAAACATTGTAACATAACACGTGATTTTTATTGAAAGAAGATACAAGTATTTTGATTAAATCTATAATAAATATATCGAATATCAGTGATAATTTACTTTTTTTAAATTGATTAAAACTGTTCATGGAAAATAACTGCAAGTTGTTAATTACCGTGTCATAGTTTGGTTTACCTGTGATTAAAAATCAATAGGATTAAGTACGGGGATATTGCCCGTAGGTAATATTGTTTATGACAGGAACATTTATTTTCACACCTTATACTTAAATCACTGTTTATTATATCGTGATTAGGGAAATTAGCTTTCAATCATAAAGTTTTGAATGCCTTATAGAATTAAGACAAGAATTTATAAATTGTAAAACAAACAAATAATTAGTTGTCTCTGCCCATTATTGTAATCGAAGTTATCAATTAACACTTTAACCTAGAATGACCAATTAAGCGAGGATTTTGACAATTCAAATTTTTCAATGAATTCCTTCTTTTTTGTTTTGTTTTATTATTGATCAAACCAAGGATGTTATATGATCTCCTAAATAAAAAAGAAACCCACGAATTACGTATCTAATTTTTTTTGTTGTAATCAGCGATCCACGAATTTACGTATACCACGAAACGTCTTTTTTTCTCTATCCACGAAAATTGATACCCACGAAAATAAATGAATCCACAGTATTATAAAATACATTGTATATGTGTTTTGTATATTGCAGGAAAGTAAAGACCCGGTGAAACTAAATCTACTTACTTGCCAGGTTAAGGTATGTATTCATTTCATTTTACCATCTTGTTTAAAAAAATATCTTATAAAACATGATAGGAAAAAAACTTATAAGTATTACTACTAGTATATAAACATGAAGAAAAAGATATCAATCAAATCCATATTATGATACAAAGCAAGATGTATTTTATTTCTTGTGTTGACTATTTTCACTTTTGAATTCAAGGGTTATGGTCCTTGATAATTTGAAAAATGTCACTTAATGTCCAAACAGACACACAGATAGGAAAATAACACTTTATGTCCAAACAGACACACAGACAGGAAAATGACACTTTTTGTCCAGACAGGCACACACATGTAAAGCCAAATCAGCCTGAAAGCGCCATACATTAGAATACAACTAGCTGCCATTTTCAGTTTGTCAATGGTTACCTACAAAATTCAGGAAATTTTATTAGCTCTAGATTAAATATACAGCTCATTTCTAGTTCTTTGATATCTTTGCACATTGTATTACTTGATCTTTTGAATGGACCCATTAAAGTGCTTTCTATTTATGGATTTTTGCTTCTGGACAGTAAGAAACCAACCATTAATAAATTTATTTCTGGATTGAAAGTGTCTAAGATCTTAGGGCTATTCCAGTAAAATTTACCTAGGAGGGGCGGAACGCCGACGATATTTTTTCCATAGGTGGGGGGTTATCAACATAATTGTATTCTGGAGGGTGGTGGTCCCGATTTAAATTCATTTCTGTTGGTGGGGGGTTTCTGAATGATAGGTTAAACATATTGTTCCCCCTGTTATGAAGGAAGATTCTCCTGAAAAGGTCATCCGACTGCAAATAAAGTTGGCAGACCACTAATTTTAAGCGTCCGTTTGTATTCTTGTCAAACCAGTGATCGGGAAGGACGTGCCCCCTGCGCCTATAGCGCATATTGACAAGAAATGGCACATACAGTGACAAATGTAAGCGCCCACGTGGAGCATGATACTTTTCACTTCGTTTCGAAACGTTTAGATATCGTCAAATGAATTTCCGATCGTGTTCCATGCCGCCATGTGTGTGTACACAACTGTGTAATGTTCCTCCAATAATAGGAGCACCTATATATTTTTGGGACGTCTCGGATGTTTACCTATGATAATAGAACCATGCGATTTCACGTCTCGGGTGTTTTCCTATTGTAATAATAAAACCATGCGGTCTAACTGATAACCCGAAAAACGTAATTAACCATCATTCATGATATATATTTTTTTTATAAACAACTTTAAATTTGTTAAATTTGGCTAGTACAGACGAGATTTAGCCCTTATAATAATCTCATTTAGTTTAGCTTGCTATTATTTCGATTGAAGAACCCCAAAGACTTTTTAGGAATATAGTTTTTGTCTCCATAAAAGACGCTTAACTGTCCTTGTCATTTTTTGGTCTTTGGCTCATTTTGACATTTTGTAAACATGACTTCTTCAGCGATTTGTTGTTTTGTTCTATGAATTAATGGTACTCTATACTGTTATTCTTGTCACCGTGATGAAGATATAATGATACAAGAAGTGCAGAGGAATTGCCTGAAATGTCCTCTGATACGGAACGTCTGGAATAAGTATGGTATCGACAAAGACCCAAATTTAATGTAAAAAAAAACAACATGAACATGAACAAGGCAACAGTACCAGTTTAAACATTGTAAATAAAGGTTAACTTAAATATTGTTGAGGTTGGAAGAAGTTATTGTATATTCATTGAAATTGAAATGGCAGAATTTGCTGTACTTAAATCTCTTTCCTTGCAAAGAATATGTCCTTAATAAGGTGGACTGGCCAATTCTTTGCAATTTTTGTCCCAAATAATATTTTATTGCATACAGTTTATAACAACTTCAAGTACCCTCTCCCTTGTATACCGTCTCCCCACAAAAAAATATGTGTGGGTGACATCCAAACTATGCAATCCATAAAAAAATATTTATATTTGGCACAGAAAATTAGATTTTTATTGCGCATGTTGCGTGGGTGGTATTGAAGGAAAAAAATGGCCTAATTTTTGCGGAAAAATATGGCCTTGTTACACAGGAGAGTATATCATCTTCCTCAACATTTGCCTATTGAAAAAAAAAATGTATATAAGAAATACAAAAAATAAAAAAAAGAATTACATTGTGCCTACCAAAAAAATATTTTATGGCTCAAACTAAACTCTGAAACATCAAATGGTTGGTGCCAACCAGTTTCCCCACCTGAAGAATATGTCGTACCTGAAAATGTTATTGACAGTTTTAAAAATAAAATGGGCCATAATTAAAATCGCACCCCCCTTTTTCGGTCACTGTGAGCTATTGCCGTCATGTTGCATCTGTCGTCTGCTGCTCCATAACATTGTTACATGTTTCATTTTATATTTTAATAGCAACATAGCTAGTATAAAAAAGAAGATGCGGTATGATTGCCATTGAGACCAGAGGCGGATTTAGGGGGGGCCAGGGGCCCCCCCCTTTTTGGATGCACTGAAATAGATAAACCAACAAATTTTACATTTATTTGACAGGATGCAACATTTTTGTATACTTTAAAAAACTAGCTAACTTTTATTTTTTTTCTCTAGGTAGGGGGTCTTGGAAGAAAATACATGTTCTAGGTGGGGGTGTATTTTTTTAATCTTTTCCATAGGTGGGGGGTCAAAAAATAAGTGGCGTTCCACCCCCCCTGGATAATTTTTACTGGAATAGCCCATAGTCTTCCTATAGATAAAAAAGTATATATCATAATAAAAGACATTAATATATACATGTATATATTTGTATTCTACTGCAATTTTTGAAAAAGATATATATTTATTTATTTATTTTTCAGTTAGTACATGATGATCCTGGTAAAAAATGTTTTGATCTAGTCTCTCGTAAGTGTTGCTTATTAATATGTGTATTAATGTATTTAAAACTGTAGGGGCAACTTGGCCAAAGAAAAAGAGGTTGTTAAAAACTTTTTTTATAATTTTCACATAATGTTTAAAAATGTGTAAAATATAAAAATGTAAAATGAATTATCCCAGATTTTTTTATGGTATTATGTAATGTGCCTTTTTCAGTGCAAATTAAGGAACATTTTCCATTGATATTTCCTTTGTTGAAACATTGTACACAGTAACGAAACATCGCAGAATATTTATGTTACGAATTTAAATAATCTTTTACAATTATGAATTGTTTCTTGGGTACACACATACTTTTCTTTAATCCAAGATTTTCTTAAAAGTTGATGTATCAATGTTTTGACTTTTGAAAGTAAAAATATAAACAGTTTCTAAAAATGAAATTAGGGATGTTCCATTAAAACATACTTAATACCCATATAGTTTTATTCAGAAAACTGCAACCCTGTCTTATACAGTGCTACACTTATAGATTATCGGTGATCATCTCAACGAGATTGATTTTCTCGCTTGAGCCAGGACTGCAAAAGCTAGAAAGGCAATCAAGTTGAAATAAACACTGAGAATCTTTTTATCACTATTTTACCTATGACAACGTTGTCAATTTCGCTAGCAACGCCACATGCATGCTTAGTTTCTAGCGATAATTTTCCATCTCAAGCGAGTAGCATGATTTGAAAATTATCACAAAAAAAAAAAAATCAAAAGGAAAAATGCACAAAATACCGATAAATATTGATATTCAGAAGGTACTGTTTTGTCTTCACATATAAGAAAATTTGCACTACACATGTAAAAGTAAAATTGTGTAGAAAATAAAAGTATCAGAAACATAATGCTATAATAACGTACTAATATAAGCTATTTTTTGTCATTATAGAAAACAGAACCTATCATTTCCAAGCTGAAGATGAGGATAGCATGAAAGAGTAAGTCTTACTCCCATAACCATAGTTAGACTTGAAAAATTAAATTAAGAGTGTCAGAAGTACTTTTCTGGATTTACCTTCATTGGTAACATAAAAACATTTGTGAGCCATAAATGTATACATTAGTAGAAAGAGCTATACAACCAAAAGGGACAAAAAAAGAAAAGCCAAAATTTCAATCATTTGTCAATAGGCTTTTTTTACAGAAATTTAAAGACAAAAAATTATCATAAGTTATACTGAAATATTCATGACATATAAGTAATTTGGCTAACCTTAGAATTAGGAAAAGTCTTAGATAGAACATGAATTATGACTAGGAAAGGTAATAGATAACCTATGTACATTGTTTTTTTCTTCATTTCTCATTATTCTATTTGAACAGGTGGATATCTGTTTTAAATAACGCCAAAGAACAAGTATTAATGAAAGCTTTTCACGACAACACAAATTCTCCCTGTATTAACCAAAATGTAAAAGAACTGACGGGGAGTATTCTACAAATTGTTAAAAGGTTGCCTGGCAACAATGTCTGCTGTGACTGCAATGCAAAAGGTAAGAAACATAATTTTTTTTCTAAAAATGTTTTTAAATAGAAAGAAGTTTTGTTTAAAGGTTGCATTTCTGTAAATATTGACAATGCAATTTCCCATAGGAACTCCTTTTACGGCTAAAAATGTACCACTTTTACAATGAAGTTTTGAAAAAAATCTTATCCTAGAATTGAAAGTTCATATGCGCCACAATTTTTTTCAAAGGTCAAAATATAGGGCTGTGTGGCATATTTTCAACGTTTATATACCCTGAACTTCTCAGAATTTAAACTAACACAAATTTTTTTAACTACCCCTACCTTGAATGAAAGGTTACCACAGATTTCAATGTAAACAATATGCACATGTTTATTTACTGGTAACATTCCCAAGTTATGTCTCTGTGAGATGGAACACAAAGAGCATAGCTGGGAACTAGTATGTAAACAAAATTAATTTCCTATGAATATTCAAGATCTCACCAAAAGAGGCTTGTTTTGAGAAACAGCTGTATTTACAAAGTGCAACCTATAGGAAGAGATCTCTAATTATATACATGATATATGAGCAGTATAAATAAAGAATTTCAATTCCTGAGTGGCTTTCATCAATTTAGGTGTGCTAATCTGTTTTTTTACATTTCAGATCCCGAGTGGCTGTCCACAAATTTAGGTGTATTAATCTGTTTAGAATGCTGTGGTATCCACAGACAGTTAGGTGTACATATTTCTAGAACTCAGAGTATTGTTATAGATGAATTAGGAACCTCACAACTACTGGTATGTATTAGCCTTATAAAGGAATTATTACTTGTTTTGATTGTGAAATCAATTTGTGAGGGGATGGACCATGGTGATTTCGGGTTTTATATCTGCTCCAGCCTACTATCCCTGCTCTTCCAATCAAGCTTTAAGACAATTTTATTCTAAATATTCTCATCCAAGCACCTGTAATGTGACTTCTTGAGAATACAATTGGGAATGGAAATTGGGATTGTGTCAAAAGAGACAACAACCTCATCTCAGAGTAGAAAACAGGCCAAGGACAATAGTGGGTCTTCAACACAGCAAGAAAATCCTGCACCCAAGAGTCAGCATTTGGCTTCCTAACAAAAATGTATACTAGTTCAGTGAAAATGGACGTCACACTAAACTACAAAACTTATAAATGACTAGAATAAAAAAAACATAAAATACAAAGGCCAGATGCTCCTGATTTGGGACAGGTGTAGAAATAATTATATAAATGTACAGTTAGTCAATCAAAGGCCACACCTAATGAAGAATGTACTGTTACATCTAATTCAGTTTATAGATGAACATTGATATATAAAAATGATACAAGGAAAGGTGGTATAATAACTAGGTAAATTGTCTAGGTAAATTGCGATAAACATATATATCTAGTCTTTCGACTTTAATATTATTCTGGCATTTCAGTGCAAGGGTGGCATAAAGCAATCTTGTATTTCATGTAGAGGTGAATCCGAATTTTTTCTTTCTTATATATATTTATTTTTACTGTTTAAGGAATGACTGTAATATTTTTTCTGTCTATGAAGAAATAACATAAAAAATGTGGTGCACACTGAATAACGCGCGTAGCGGGTTATTTAACAGTGTGCACCATATTTTTTTATGTTATTTCGAATAGACAGAAAAATCTTAGTCATTTCTTATAATTTAATTCTAAATTCCTTTTTAAACCGTAGAAAACCACGAAAAAACGTTGATGACGTCACGGTCACATGACTAAATTATGTCTATGGGCTGATAACAAAATAACGTCAGCCAATCAGAAGACGCGTTACATCCAAAATTAAATTATTACTGAATGAATCCACAGTAGTAACAAGCTTTGAGATCAATATTCTAAAGTTAAAATCAAATTTTTTAGCATCTACTATTTTTTTTTAAATTTCAGCTGGCCAGAGTGGTAGGAAACCAAAACTTCAATGAAATAGTGGAAGCCAAAGTAGATCAGACAATGAAACTAAAACCTTCTAGTCCTATGTATGTATGCAATTATCATTCTAATGCAACATTGTTTTTTACTTTCATTTTTTATTGGATAACTAACACGTCACAAGTGAACTTAATATTTGTGACCATCAAATCACCAATTAATGCTGTAGGAGTTTAAATTACAATACAGTTATCTCTTTTTTTTTTCTTATAGATAATAAATGACTTATCTTGTATGTCTTATGTTGTAATCATTGATTGGTTAAACACTGAATATACACTAAAATGTAGCTCATTTTGGCTGCTGTTCGAAAAATAATTTATTCAGACACATACCTTTAATGATTTATTATATGAAACTAAGGCATTAGTGTGGGACTGCATTTGAGTAGAAATTGTTTACGTACATACATGTTTATACTTAAAAATAGAAGTGCAAATCTTCATAAAATGTTTAGCATCAGGTTGCACCTATGTTGTGCATAAAGTGAGTTAACAGCAGCATACTTGATATATAAACAAATAAATAAGGCATTTATGAAATAACGAATTTTAAAAAGCAAAGTGCAATTTTTATTACAGGTTGCTATTTGTATGGGTGTTGATAATTGACTTTCCAGAGATCTTTTCATATACAATATACTGTTCATTGACACACAAAATATGATGTCATCATTTCATAATGCAATTTTATTCTACAGGGAAGAAAGACTCCATTATATTAAGGCCAAATATGAGCAACATAAGTATGCAATAATAACCAGCACCGACAAGGAAGACCTTAAGCAGGACTTAAAACAGGCAATAATACAGCAAGATATAGGAGCTTTAATTCAGGTCTATGCAGAGGGGGCTGATCTAATGACAGAACTGCCAGACGATGTAAGTACCTGGGGGGAGGAAAATAGAATTGCTATACTAATTAATCATGCTGGCAGAGGACTAGGTAATTATATAAGCTGGTAAAGTGTTAGGCATATCAAATGTATTTCATAATTTTCTAGTTTGCAGAATGATATTCACACTGGGAGTATGGCTTGTTTATTAACTATTTGTCTTCAAAATATAATGTTGGGCGAAGATTTTTCTCTATGTTAATTTTTGTCAGGTTTTCCTAGAAATTTCCCAATTTACATTTTGAGGGGGATACTGACCCGAAAACACAACTCTTACGCAAACAAAAGAAAATTCATGTTTGCAAATGCTGCAGTCAAAAAGTCTTACAGCAGATGCTTTGAGTGTGTAGGTAAAGGCAATATCTTTGGTTAGCTTTCTTGTTAGCTGAACTGTGTAGTCATTATAGCTAGGTAAACTACCCTCCTTTCAGAGTAGACTATTATAACAGATAACCAATCTATCTGTCTGTAGAACTAGACTACTCTGAAAGGAGGGTAGTATACCTAACCTGATAATGACTTCATGGTTTAACTAATAAGTAAGCTAACCAAAGATTCTACCTTTACCCACACACTAAATGTATTCTGCTGTAAACTATTATAAAGAATACTGTTGTCCAGGTCATTAAATTTGTTCTAGGTCACTGTTTTAATTCAAAAAGGAAACATAAATTTCGATGCTTTTATTAAGTGGTCATTGGCAGAGATATATGTTTTGGGGGGAGATTGTACTTAATAGTTCTATTATATTAACATATAAAGTCATGATTTAACAACAAAATAATCAATTATTATTGTTGTTTCAGGAAAATTCAGGGACAGCACTTCACTTAGCAATAGAAAAAGAAGATGGGTACTCATTGCATATCGTAGACTTCATTGTACAGAATAGTCATTTGTAAGTGAATACAGTGGACTTTATTTTACAAAATAAGTCGTTGTCCATCCCCCTTACATCAATTTGTAGAGACATTTGACAGAAACACAGGTCAGCCATTTATCGTCCCCTCCTGACGGACTATCATTCAGAAAGCTCTTATACTGTGGATTTATATATTTTCCTGTATACCAATTTTCAGTGATTTAGGAATAGTTAACATTTTCATGGATAGTTTTAGATTACATGGTTTTCCTAATGTCTAAATATATACCTATAGAAAATTTGCAATATGATAATTCTTATATGATTTGCATATCTATAAATACTTGAATTGGATTGGTCAATTAGAATTTTTTTCGAAGTTTACACTTCGATATACCATGTTTCCGAAACTACTTTTGTAATCTATTCATGCGCGATACACAAGCTTGCAGTGATTCCGGGATTTTCAGCAAATTGAGATTTAAAAACAATTGCATAATAGTTGTGAATATTCTAGTGCATATATAACAAAAAAAAAAGAAAGAAATTTAAAGCACTAAAGCTTCGAAAATGTATAAAAATACAATTTAATAAAATTCCGCGAAATTTCATGAAGGATTTGGCGAATTTACGTCATGGCAAAACACGACGTCATACGAATGGAAATTTTAAAGGGAAAGATTATTTCGTTACGTGTACGCTTCAAATTCGGATAACATTTAATTAAAATGAAGTTTTTGAGGTAGGTGCTATTTCATTTAAGATTCCGTTGTATTTATCGGACATTTATGGTTTTTAGAAAGTCAAGATGGCGGCGTACTCCTTAGTTACGACTTGCCATTGTGCTTTTGATGGTAAATATATATAGTAGCCATCAACAAAACAAATGTTTATTAAATATCACAAATGTTTGGCTGAAGAATTATAAGGATTAAACACATTTTTTCTAGAGGTTATTGATGTGTAAACCGGGGCGATTAACTCACAAACTGAATAAAAGTCCGAAGGACTTTTATGTTGAGTTTGTGAGTAAGATAGCATTCATCGATTTCTTGGGTACAGGTTACTCACAAAATGAAATATTCAATATAGGATTAAACACATTTTTTCTAGAGGTTATTGATGTGTAAACCGGGGCGATTAACTCACAAACTGAATAAAAGTCCGAAGGACTTTTATGTTGAGTTTGTGAGTAAGAGCCCCGGTTTACACATCAATAACCTCTAGAAAAAATGTGTTTAATCCTATATTGAATATTTCATTTTGTGAGTAACCTGTACCCAAGAAATCGATGAAAATTGGTATCCAAAAAATTATAATGAATCTGTAGTATCTTGTTTCTCCTCTAAAACAATTTGATTGAAAATGAATGCTATCATACTTAGAAGACATTTTTGCCATCATGTGTTGTTGACCATGTTATACTTAAACTTTGATTTGACCATTTAGGTGGAGTTTTATTTAACCATGTTCAGACTATTTCAACACAACAACTTGCTCTAAGAACAGCTTCTCTGGCACTTACTGACAGAAAGCTCTTATATTGTGAATTCATTTATTTTTTTGTGGGCACCAATTTTTGTTTATTGAAAAATGTCTGTATTTTTGTTGATATTTGATTTCATCGTTTTGTCTAAGTCAGCATACAAAAACCTATAGAAGTTTAGCAGTTCATTGAACATTTAAGGTGGATCCCTACAGATCATGCAGAAATGACAATTTTTTTATCACTGTTCAATTTTTCTTAAATTTTTCATACATGTATATGAAATGCAATTGCCTCTTTAAAAAATTGAGTTGAAAATATCATGTCACCAGATTCTTTTCCATGGTAACAGTCACCAAATTTGGTACATCACAAATATGTATGAATACATACCTGCAGTTTATATTCTGGATTTTTTTCAAGCCTTTGAAAGTATTTTAAAGGTTTGTTCTTCATTTATCACAAAAATAATGTTAAAAATGTAAATAAAACACAAATAATGGCAGTTTTATACATATTTGATAAATCCAGCTCCATTTCATCAACACTGCTGCACACAAAAAAAAAATATTCAAAATTTGTATTTTTCCTAAATTAAAAAAAAATTAGTCCATTGAGTTTTTTTTTAAGATTTGACATAAGATGGTCAAAACAATGAGCTTTAAAGAAATAAAAAGTAAAATTTAGGTCTGAAGGCTATTGTTTTGACCTAAAACCGTTTTTGTTACCGCTGCCGACGAAGTGATCAATAGCAGTTTTTTGTATATCTTTCAAAATTGTGTAAAACAAAGTGTGACACAATTTGTCATATCTTTTGTTAAACCTACACAGATCAATAAAGTTTTACATGACAGTCTAATGAAAGCTATTTGTTGTTTCTATGAACAACGGTTACCATGGCAACAGGACAAGAAGTAGGAAAATTCAAGTTCTTATATTGTTCTGACATGCAAGAGTTACTACTAACAGACAAAAAGAAATCAAATACCATGATTTCAGAGCTGCAACCCATGGCTTCTATGTAAATTTAAACGAATGTCATGATAATGCAGCTTTTTAAGCATTGCTATTGTCTAAAATGAGCAAAATAATTCACTTAGTAGTTCGAAAAAATCACCATATATTTTTTTCTTTCAATTATTGATTCATAGGAACCAGTCACGCAAGTAAATAGATACTCAATTTCAAGATGTTTTCACACTGTCCTCAATTATTATTTAATGATTTAAGTTTGATGAAATATACACAATATATATTTTTTAATTGTCATGGTAACATAATCAAAAACTGATGAAAGTATAACTTTATCAAAAGTCTTTCAACTTTCTTTATTTTCAATACCTCAATAATTCAGCAACAATATACTCTTATATTTAAAATGTATATATAGTTTACTCCTCTGATTCAGTCAAATACTGTAAATTCAGAAATGATTACGACATTTTTATTATTGCGAAAAATGCTACAGGGTTATAATCACAATAATCTAAACTCACTTTTTGAAATTTTGTATATCAATTAAACAAGTCTATTCTCAATATCGCAAAATTTAAATTGCGTTTTAGATCAAAATGACAAAATTGCAATAATATGCATGCGCTAATTTCTGAAATTACAGTACTTTCTGATTTATAGCCATATCAAGCATATTTATAGTACACATTGTCCGTGTAAAAATTGTCAATCCTTTCATGTTGAATAGTACATATAGGTTTTAACTTCTCCCCCAATCAGTTTATCATATTAGTGGCATGAGGAAAAGAAAATACCAGTTATTGTGCCAGCTTTATTTGAAAGATCACATCTTGGCATGATATGTCTCTGAAATTGGTATGGTCCACCATGTCCATTGGCAGATGCCAACTGATTGATTTCACTGTTTCTATAAAGATGTCTTGTTTCAAAATCAAAATCCATACATTGATCTATATATATATATATTACAAAGAAACAGAAAAAGGCATTTGCGTATAGTAACAAGCCAATTTTTAAATATATTTAATTATGTTGAAAATTTTTTTAAAAATTAGGAACTTATTTATTTTAGTTGCAGCAATTTTATCTTCTTCATATTAAATGTTATATCCATTGTGTGACTCAAATCCAATTGGCACATACTTGTTTTTGTCTTTAAAAATACAAAAGAATTATTTCTTTTTTTATCAATTTCAGAAATAGTTTAGGTCATAAAAACAAACAAGGCAATACTGCTTTACATGTGTGTTCATTGTTAAATAAAACCGAGTGTATGAAACTTATCCTACGCACCCAGCCTGAGCTTGCCAATGTAGAAAACAACGATAGCCAGACACCGCTGGACATCGCTAAGGAGAATAATCATGAGATTTGTATTGATTTGGTAATTATAATTGACAATAACTATTTCTATAAAAATAAGAAGCTTGGGTGTGATTGCTAATGAGATAACTCTCTCCAGAGACCAATTGATATTGGAGTTGACAACTGTAGCTCTATGTTTTTTGGTGTTTTTTTTCTTCATGGAATGGATTGTTGTTTGACCAAGTTTTTGTCAGTTTTACATGTAAAGTGTCATTAATTTTGCAACTTATCCATACTACATAAACTAAAACTAAATGTGTTTATAATCTTTATTAACATACTATTTTAAAGAAACAAAATAAAATAACACATATGACACTAGAGTAGACATAAAATTTTTATTAGAATAAATCATCATTCAGTATATTGTATGTGGATTAGAGACGTTCATCTTTCTTCAGGGATTTCTTTTACTGATCTGTTCTATCGATGTTATTTGACTCTGTCATTTGGCATTTCGGATATAAGCATACTCCGCTTTATTGCATAATTTTGTCTGACAAATAGGCTATGCAAATAACCGGAATCTACTGTATAAAAAAAAGTGTTTTGTAACTTCATAGATTGCAGTTATCTTTTATAATGTGGATTCCTTTGTTTTGAGGGAATTTTTTTCGATAGGACCATAAACCATACTTGGGACACTGGGAAGACAATTAAAAAATCTAAAATACAATTTGGTATCAAATACTTTTCATGAGCAGTGTAAATGTCTGTAAAAATCTGAATTGCCTCTATATATATAGTTACCTAAATGTTGGTGCCTTCCCTGGGTATACATTAGAATTGGGTCATATTGACAAAATAGACACTTATGGTTTACTTTTACAAATTTAGATTTGGATGAAGAGTTGTCTCATTGGCACTCATACCACATCTTGCTATATCTTCTTAGTACTTTTCAAACAATAATGGAAATCTATCTATATGTATATGGTGGCTTTGTGCTGTCTTTTGGTCCAGTTGTTGTCTGTTAGACATGTTTTCATTCTCTATTCTATTCTGTTTCAGTTGAAAGCAGCTTTACAAGGCAGGAAGGATGTATTTGGCAATGTTAATGTTGACTGGGATCTAACATATGTAAGTTTTTGATATTTGATTACCATCTATAGGTCTATATGTGCAAGGCTAATTATTGTTAAAATGTGATATGCAACTTTTTTGTATTCTTTTCTATAAAATGCTTGTACATTTATTTCTGATCATTTATGGAAATGGAAGGAAATGTGCACTGCATTTGTTAATTAAAATGTGGCATTAATACAGTGAGAAAAATACAAAGGAACTTACTTATTTTTTCATATTTTGCTTGTTTTCTAAAAATACTGGCCTCATGGTAACAGAAAACTAACCAAGCTTTCAATTTACAGGATACTTTTCTTTTGTCTTTAATTTAAGAGCTGAGGTGGTGCAAAGCAAACTGTGACCTGTTCTATATTTATATTTTATAGGAAGAACATTTTGGCGAAGACCAAGGGTACAGTGATGATGATCTTGAGGTTAGTAATTATTTTAGCCGGTATTTTCAAGGAAAGTTTTTAATTGAAAATTAGTACATATTTATACAGGTTTATAAAAGTGCTTGCATATTATGTCTTTCTTCAAATTTTTGTTTTTCCTCCAACCCCTTTTCTGAGTTTCAAATAGATTTGAAAGATGAAATGTAGTTGGGCAGTGAAAATGAATAATAGGGAGTTTAAATAAAGTTTCAGATAGAAGATACTTAGATTTATTTCTGTACAGTGAAGCATAATTCTTCTGTCTGAGTGGTAAAGACAATTTTAATGAAGGTAATTGATCACAAACTACCAAATAAGAAATGAAGTTTTATTTATCTCAAATTTCACTATTTTGTATTTCGAATTCCAACACAACAGACAAGAACAAAAAACTATTTCATTACATAGATTTTGTAGTTTATGAAATTTTATGGACAAATAATTACATCTTATGTTAGATATACAAGTTTATGAAACATTATTTCAAAAGAAAATCAAAACAATAACTCATTTTATATTTATTATTTCCCTAGAGTACTCCAGAAAGAAATAATAAAAATAGGTCACGACCACCTAGTTTAGTGACTGGTGCTAGTACATTAGAATTACCCAGCAACCAAAAGGAAGGTTTAGATGCAAGAGATCGTGCTTTGTCACAGTCACAGGCTTTATACATGAAACCAAAAAGTAAGTCATATTATATGTGTTTTTTTTTAACAGAATAACCTTTTGCTTAGTTTGGAAATGGAGAAAATGCAGCAATGAGACCAATACCAAACAACACAAAACACAAAAGATATCATATGGGTCTTCCTCTATAAACTATTGTCTAAACCGAATCTCAGGTTCTAAAGTGCCGCTAAAGTTGTCTAGTGTAGTTAATATACAGGCATTATCGCCAATTTCCTGAGAGGAATTTATTAAAAGAAACCTCTTATCAGGTCCATGTTTCCTGAAAAGCACATTTCCAGATATCACTCTCTTTTTTCCATCAGAATTATAAAATGTACACACAACAAATGTAAGATATGTTACAATTTCATCTTATAACTTAAAATCACCTCAAAAGTAAAGATTATCTTCCCTTTAAAAAAAAGCAAATTACCACAACATTGAATAATATACCCCCCCAATAAAAAAGCCCAGAGATTTTATGAGTTGTTCTACATTTATAACTTAGATTATCATTATTGTCTTGTATAAGAATTTTGATAATTTAAAAAAATTGTAAATTGTAAATCAACAGAGTAAATTGCATGAAACACTCTCAACATACACAGTAGAAACCGGACCATGTTCGTAATTAACCAAAAAAGGGAATAGTTATAATGAGGAAAGATTTTTGTTAGTAAACAAAAATCGTAAAAAAGGTAAAATCTGACTGACTGTTACAAACTGCAATTGATCTTAGATTATCCTAGAGTTAGAACAATACATATAGAGAATTCAAATGACATGTCACCATTCACATGAGAAAGCAGAAAAAGTATAATTTTTTATTTTTTTTTTATTAAGGGGAGATAATATTTGATATTAAGGTGATTTTAAGTTATGAGATGTTACAAACTGCAATTGATCATATGTTGTTCTAGAGTTGGAGTAATACATATAGAGAATTCAAAATACTTTTCACCATTAACATGATAATGCAGAAAAATTATAAACCAAATAATGATAAGAAAAAAAGAAAAGTAAAAAGATTTGCAAGAAATGTGCAGGTCAAGAAAAGAAAAGAAAAGAAAGGTTCTTATGTAAACTAATTCCTACTTTTTTTTGGTGATATTTCATCTGTTAAGATTTATTTTGTGAGTAGAAATAGGACATTTTGAAAAAAAATATCAGTTTAAATAATGTTTTGTTTCCTAGAGTTTACCCATACTAGACAAAGGAGCAGTGTAAGGAGTAGTAAGTAATTTCTCATGTATCAGAAATGCATGAGAATTTCCTCATGGATCTGTATGAGGAACTGCATGATATTTCCCTTCATCTTGTGTTTTTATGGCTGTAACTGCATGAGATGTGTTCACAAATTTATATAAATGTAACGTAATTTAAACTTTGTGTCTCATGGATAACAATTTTTAACTTGATTTTAGCATGCATACTTTTGTTTTCATTTAAAAAATACCTTTGCTGTTTCGAACATATAATACATATCTTCAAGGAATGGAAGAACAAATGCATATACAAACAATTTTAAATTCTAATATTATGTTAATTGTTAGTGAATGTCCAACGCCACTTTCAGCTCATGTGGCTTCACAAAATTGACATTTCCTTCAGACAATTTGATAGGCTATCAAGACAATGCCGATGTTTGTGTGGAATCCTGAATGCTTTTATTGTAGCATGTAACCAATTTCCTTTTTCCTTGAAATAAATATTGGTTTATTCAGACGAAATCTTATACAATACATGTATCAACATGATTAATGTATGTCCTAATTTTTTTGTTTTAATTACTGGTCTATGTTCATAGTCAACAGTCTTTGTTTCATACGTACTATGGCTTCTAGACTGTCATATAATGTATTTGTTTAGGGCTTCATATCGAGAAAAGTTTTGATAGAAAATGTGAAAAAATATATATTAATAATGTAATAAACTTTACAATAACCCAGCTGCTAACACACCTTTGAGTGATTTGATTACCAATATATAAAACTGGATTGAATAGTCTAATAATTTTACATGAAATAATAGAAAGAAAATGTGCATGCCGACAATTATACAAACATTAAACAGTTTTTGTTTGAAGTACAAGAAAAAATAAAAGGATTTTTATTGAAATTTAGTAGAGTTGTAAGTCTCAATATAAAAAAGGAAGTGATATGCATGCCAATGAGAAAACTCTTCACAAGAGACCAATTGAGACATTAATTAACGTTTATAGGTTACTGTATGGCCTTCAACAATGAGCAAAGCCCATATTGCAGTCAGCTTTAAAAGTTCCTTAAGGCTATTGTAGGAAGAAAATGAGATTGAAGAATTTTCCAGCATTCTCTTTCTTGACCTGACCCTTCCAAAATACAACTTATATAGGAAATTATATTAAAACATAGCCACAAACTTCCCAACCCCTCCCCTCAATTGTCATTTTCCATATGCTATCACACACCCAATTTACACATCCTACTTTTGTAGCAAAGGTGACCCTTACAAATGATTAGTTATTCATATATACTCAGTAAACAATGTAATTATTAACTGCAGATTCTGTCCTTTATTATAAAACAAGTTTATCAGATAATAATAATTCTAATTTTATATCATTTTATATTTAGATTTTACAGTGCCTAATGCTGTAAACATGCAAAATATCACAGCTTCTCAGCCAAACTTAGCCATGAATTCTTCAACCAATCATCATGATTCCCTACAGTCACATGACAAGATATCACCCAGTGGTAATGGCCCACCGCTGCCGCCAAGAATGAAGAAACCTCCACCACCGCCACCAAGTGACAAAAAGCATGCAAGAAACAAATCTGAACCTTTCCCTGCAGAGGTCATTCATAGGAGGTCAATCTCCGATCCCCCTTCGCGACCGCCACCTCCAGAATTCAGGAAAACAATTGCTTTATCATCTAGGCCCTCACCACCTCCAGAGATAGATAAAACAGGAGTAGGGTAATTATCATTACTGATAAATTCAGAAACTTTTGTGATGTTTTTTATGATTGTGAAAATTGCCAGGGGGTATATATTGCAAAAATTTAAATTTGTATTTACATTTTGAATGCATTATTGTATGCAGTTTTTCCTGAAATTTCAATATTTAATCTGGCATTTTTGTCCATTGTTGAAAAATTGCAAAAGGGAATGCATGCAAGAATTCCATGTCTCAAATTATGATATATTGTAATGTATCTCAACGAAGTAATAGTAAGTCAAATTGTAAAGTGGTAAAATTTCACAATGGTTTTTAATTTTCCCAAATTTTGCAAAAAATTCTCCCTTTATTTGTGTTTGCTGTAAAAGGAAAATTAGGTAAAAAGAACAAGAAAAAGGTGAAAATAGAACCTCACAGACAGTTACTGGATTAGAAATCATGAAAAATAAAGTGCCTTTATGCAGTATATTTTCCTTGAATGTACAGGGTACAAACCTGAAATACACTTAGGTGTTTTTTTAATATGGGTGAAAAAGCAGTTAGATTATTAACTTATGATGTCCAATCTTTTTTTCCCAGAGTGACCCCTTCACCAAGACCAAGGGCCAAGTCCAACAGTGATGGTAGGTCAAAAATATAAGGAATAATCTTAGAATTTTCTTTGAGCTATTCAATTTCAACATACATTAACCAAAGAAATGCAATTTTGAAATACCATTATCACATATGTCATGCCGTTGACTCAAAGTTTGCCAAGTATACATATGTAATAAAGATTGTGAGCTTTGATCAATTTTGATTGACACTTTCCTTCAAAGGTTTACTGAAAAGAGTTCAAAATGAGAGAGAAAATTAAAAAAATAATTTTGCATAGTATGTATACATCATTGTACATGTTAAAGATTGTGATTATGAAAAATTGAGAATCGTCCTTTGCTTTATTTTTAAATTTCAGACTCCAAATCATCCGGAACAGAAACACCGCCATTACCATTACCTCGCAAGGTAAAATATTTACTTGCATTACATTCATTACTGTTACTGTGGATTCCTTATTATTCGTCAAATATCAATTTTTGTGGATTTTGTGGGGTTAAGGGAAACCCCAAATTTTGATGTGCAAAGAAATGTTAGTATACAGACTTTGGCAAAAAAATGTAAGTATACAGACTGTTGCAAAAAAATGTTAGTATACAGACTTTGGCAAAAAAAACAACCTAAAAATTTTTTGAAAACGCAATTTTCCTCAATACACAAAATTGATATCCACAAAAATAAATGAACCCACAGTAGTTTTTCCAACATTAGCTTTTATTGTCAGCAGTTCATTAACTACAGCACATTTCAAAATAAATACTTCTGATTGACCATTTGTATTATCATGCTTTTATTGTTGTATCCAATTTTTCAAACTGCAGAAATTGAGGCTTTCATATATCCTCTTCATTGTCTTGCATAAGTGACAAATAATTTCTACAGCTCTTCTCTAAAAGTATGCAAAACAAAACTTTGATCAACTTGCTTGCTATGTTTGCTTGGATGTTTGCCAAAAAATAGGTAGGCAGAGTTTCAGTTTGTTTTATATATACTGTGATTTGATGGAAACAGACTACCTACCTGTTCTTTACCAACATCCAAACAAAAATAGCAAGCAAGTTGATCAAAGGTTTGCTTTGCAAGCTTTTATAGAAGAGCAGTAATATAACTTTATTTATAATGTTTTGTTTGATAGCTGTTGAATTACTGCTTTGTGCTGTACTAAAACAGTTATTATATACTTTTATACTTGTTGCTTGAATGTCTTTTATAGACAATTACAGCAGATTTCATTGAGTGTGTAGGTAAAGGTAGAATAGACTAGTCCAGCAGATAACCAATCTATCTGTCTGTAGGACTAGACTACTCCAAAAGGAGGGTTGTATACCTAACCTAATAATGACTTCACAGTTCAGCTAGAAAGCAAGCTAACCTACGATTCTACCTTTACCTTCACACTCAGTGCATTCTGCTTTAATGAATAAAAGAAAGGGTGAGCAAGTTGCAGAAAAATCTGTCACAACTTATTTCTACCCTCATCTCACATTAATTTTCCTCCAAAATGCAACTGAATTAAAACAGTGCTTAGTCTTTCACAATACACCATTGCTTGCAAGTACAATTTCAGATCATCAATTCAGAAATTGATGTCCTGAAATTTGTGGCATTATCCAATCAAAATGTACGTTATAGACAATGTTGCATTGGAATGATATGTTTAATTTTGCCTATTAGATTGTTGTAAATCAGGTAAGAACATTGTTATTTACACCGCACCTGCTTTGTGCTTGCTACTACAACTTTTATTTTGCATTTTGGTAGATTTTTTTTCCCACCAGGGACTTTGTTTTAATGAATGACTTTATATTGCGGCTTGGTTTTGCTCAGTTTTTGTTTGTTTATGAAAAAGGAATTTCTTGAAAAACTGTTTTCTATGCAGGTAACATTAAGGCAAATATAAAACTAAAGGCACCATAGGAATAAGTTTAGCCACAGTATTCCCTTGCCAGTTTTTTGGTTTTTCCTTTTTCACCAAAGGGTTGACTGAGTTTGATTTCCAATTTTTTTTGCATCCTGAGAACAAAAATCTATTAACCACTTTCAAACAGTTGCTTTCTAGAAAATAGTTAGTTGTGGTGTTTCTTTATCATTTTTTTATGCCCTACCTACGATAAAGAGGGGCTTTATGTTTTCTGGTCTGTGGGTCTGTTCGTTTGTTTGTCCATCCGTCAGTCCCGCTTCTGGTTAAAGTTTTTGGTCAAGGTATTTTTTGATGAAGTTGAAACTTAGTACGAATGTTCCCTATGATATGATCTTTCTAATTTTAATGCCAAATTAGAGTTTTGATCCCAATTTCACATTTCACTGAACATAGAAAATGATAGTGCAAATTTCAGATTAAAGTTTTTGGTCAAGGTAGTTTTTGATGAAGTTGAAGTCCAATGAACTTGAAACTTAGTATACATGTTCCCTATGATATGATATTTCTAATTAAATGCCAAATTAGAGTTTTTACCCCAATTTAACAGTCCCCTAAACATAGAAAATGATAGTTTGAGTGGGGCATCCGTGTACTATGGACACATTCTTGTTTTTATTTAAAATTGAAACATCCACATTGTCAAGTTAATTGCTGAAAGTGAGGTTGAGCACCAAAAAATCAATCATCAATCATAAGATTTATTCATACAGCACCTTGGACACAATTAAATTTGCAATTAGGTTTTGCTGAAGAAATCATGAATTTAAACTTTAAAATAGTGCACTTAACAGTAGAAATGTCAGTCAACATTTTAAATTCTACAGTTTTACACCTTTGATATTAGATCAGAGTAGCTAGAAGTGTGTTTTACACAGTAGTATTTTAGAGAGAACATGGTTGATATATACATTGGATTCATTATTATTTGCGGAATACACATTTCATATATTTTGTGGGTAAAGGTTAACCATAAATTTGAAGATTCGACAAAGTACAAATGCTATAGAGGCTTGTATGCAGAATTTGAGAGAACCACAAAATCAAATATCCAGGAATATAGAATGTTTCTTCAATCCATAAGAATATGTATCCACAAAAATAACCGAATCTGCTGTATGTGACCACCAGTTTTAATTTTTCTTAGCTCTTTGGATAATGTTGTTGTAGACTATAGTCTGTTTCATATTTTTGCTAATTTCCAAGTTTGAAACATTCCCTTTAGAATGTAGATGCCATACAGAACTTGTTTTTATCCTATGTTTCTAGACATAATTGTATCGTTATTAAAACACTTAAATGATTTAGACTTATTTATTTCAAGCCTTTCCAGTTTAATTACCATAATAGGAAATATTTCTATCAATTACTGTTAATTTCTGATAGAGCTCTGTAACTAATGAACTACCATAAGAATTCTCATCAAAAATTGTTCTTGAGATGTAGAGTTTTGGATATATAACACTGGTTATTGAAATTTAAGGATATTTAACGGCTTGAATCAAAGAGTGATTGGTATGGCTATTGAAAGAGGGACGTAAGATACCAAAGGGTTAGGGACAGTCAAACTCATAAATCTAAAACAAACTGACAACGCCATGGCTAAAGTGAAAAAGACAAACAGAAAAACAATAGTACACATGACACAACATAGAAAACTAAAGAATAAACAACACGAACCCCACCAAAAACTAGGGGTGATCTCAGGTGCTCCGGAAGGGTAAGCAGAAGAAAATATTCTTTGATCCTAACCTTTGTGAAAATTAGATTGATTATTAAGGACACAAGAACCAATCTAATGTTCTAACTTACTTGGTAGCTAAACTGTGAAGTCATTATAAGGTCAGGTACACTACCTTCCTTTAAGAGTAGACTAGTCTGATAGATAACAAATCTATCTGTATGTAGGACTAGACTACTCCTAAAGGAGGGTAGTATACCTAACCTTATAATAATTACACGATTCAGCTAGCAAGCAATCAAGCCAAAGAAATTACTTTTACCAACACACTCAAGTCATTTCGCTGTAACCATGGTAACACATGCTTGTTGATAGAAATTTTACATGAAGAGTTAAAAGATTTGATTTTTTATTCCAGAAGAAGTCACCAGTTGGTCAGAAGTTTCAGGCATTATTTGATTGTGATGCTGACAATGATGATGAACTGACTTTTGCAGAAGGGGAGATAATCCTTGTATTGAGAGAAGAGGAAGATGATTGGTGGGTAAGTAATCACATGATCAGAAATGACATTGATGAACTTCCAGATTTTATGAAGAGTTGGAAAGTATATAAATGATATAATTGTATAACATAGAATTCACTAGAAGTCGAAATAATTTAGACCCCATGACCTTTTTTCCACATTGACCTCATATAAAATTGCTGACTTTCTTTAAAAAGATAAAAAAAAAAAAAAAAAAAACAACTAAAAAAGTAGTTCTTTAATGGTAGGTAATTGATTAATTATCATTGAGATTGATTGAAGAAGTTTCATCATGCATTATTCACCATCAGAAATTCAATTCTTAGATAGATTTACCCTTTTTCACTGCTATTTGTTGGTTACACATTTTTATTGTATTTTGTGGGTATAGATTTGAAAAGAAATTTGAATATTCAGTCTCATAAGCTTATATAAGGCAAGCAAACTTTGTCAAAACCATAAAATCTAGCTTTATTAACAAATATACATGTATATTTTTCTCCAATCCACAAAAATTGGAACCCATGAAAACAAATGAAACTACAGTTTTCTTTTTTCTTTGTATAAAGTTTGGAAATCAATAACTCACCACTATAACTGACCAAGGTATATTTTTAATTAAGTAGTATATTGTATATTTGTAGGAGGGAACGATTGAAGGTCATCCAGAGAGAAGAGGACTTTTCCCTAAAACTTTTGTACAGCCATTGTCCTAGCATCTGTACATACATAGCAGTATATTATTTAGATATACTTAGATAATGATTCTTGTTGTACCACCTGTTTAAATTATTTATTCTAGTTTAGACCTTTAAAGAAAATACTGTCACTTGAGACACAGTAATGCCTCTGAGTCTTGTCATGAATTTTATATTCAAACATTGAAAAGATGTAACACAGTATAGCATAGAGTATTCCGAAATGATATGAAATATGGCAGACTTTCACTCAAACTTTTATCGTGAAGACTGATATGGTGTGAGAATAGTTTATTGATAAATATGCCTTGTACCTAGTTTTGAAGCTGGTCAAATGCAGTCTATTTGATTGTTAAAAAAGATAATATAAAATAATTATCTTAAATTTAGAATAGATTTGACCACTTGCAAGAAAACATGCATGAGATTGGGTTAGTTTGGCTGTCAAATGTTACATGTACCTAATTTTTGTGTCAGATTTGTGAAATAAGGTCAAATGTCAGAGTGGTACGACAAGAATTAAATTGACACATGATAAGTTTTGAGATTTAACCATATATATAAAAAAAAACTGTTTGTTTAATGTTTACAGTACATAAATGACTGAGAAAAAAGTATTTCCACACAATAGATAGTCTCATGAACTGATTTTTTTTTGCATAATATTTATTCTTTATAATATTTGCTTTCAACAAATGGCTTAAATATGTTAATTTGTAAAAAAAAATGAATACAGTTTGCAGTACTCATAGTGCTACCATTTTATATTATATATTTAACAGATACTATGTCCTCAATTGTCTTGCTTGTTTTTTCCATGGCAAAATTTTTATTAAATGGCTTTTTTTTTCTAATCATTACAATGTAATGATATTATACAGATTATATTTGAACACAAATTTATTTATAGTTAATATATAAAATATTCCTGTGTGGAGGAAGCAGGACTGTCTGTTCCATGGAGCAGTTATCAGTATTAGAATTATTTCACAGCTCAGCTTTCGTTATGTGTGCCTTGGTTTGCTTTGGGTATTATCTAATAATTTTTTTCTTTCATTTTCTAACAAACTTTGTAGGAAGAGAGGTTTACAGTTTTTAGCCTCATAAAGATTGAAAAATAAAAATGAGTAGTGGTAAATGTACATAACCAACTTTAAATGTTAAACATGTTGTTCTGACCTTATTAATGATTAACCTATTAGGAATAATATCAACCAAACCGTTTCTTTCAAATCTTCTTTTTCCCTAGCCTAAACTTGTTAAAAAGTTCAGTTTATGTGAAATAGGTTGAAAATGCAAAATTCATTTTGTCATCTGCTTTTGGATTTGAAATTAAATGCAATCATGTAACACTCATTTTCATTGGTCAATGTTAAGCACCAAATTCTCAATTGATACCTTGTACTGTAGTAAAGAAGTGAATGAGCTGTCATATTGAATTTCTGAAACTTTATATATTATAATTTGAATGAAAATGAAACATCACCTACCTCAAAGACATAGTTTTAATTAAATATCCAACTTTAAAGCATACACACATAAACACAAATGGGGATCCAGGATTTTGAAATGGGAGGGTTATGATAGACAGGATGAGAAGAAGAACCTGTGAAAAGATTGTTAAGCAATTTAAAAGACAAGGAATTATAGTACTCTGTTTTAAGAGTTGCCTCCCATCAATTGGGGGTTTTAATGTTGTAAATAATAAGGCAAGTTTGGTACAAGCTTTTTTCATTGTGACCTCGAATGCTTTCTTTTGGTAAAAAATACTTTGACAAATGTTTTTATTTCTTGCAAAGATGTACAAACTTGAAATGGGTTCTCTGGTAAAATACTGATCAAGTAAAAAGAAAAATATATATTTGATTATTTTATTAACTTGCTGTATTGCTTATGTTAATGGTAATTGTTATGTGTATTACACTGAGAAGTTATTTCTAAAAAAAAAGTGAGAATTAACACAGAATTTTCTGTTTTTCTGAAGTTTTAATAAAAGTTTAAAGGGTAGAGGTCAAAGGATACCTACTCCTGTTCTAGTAGAATAGTTTGTTTGTCAAATTCCTATTTAAGAAACCAAGAATGGTTTAGTGATTTACTTAAAGTGTGTCAAGAATGACCAAAACGTTCTTTTACATGCAATGTTCCTTTTCATCAACTAAGTCATAGTGAAACCTTGCAAAAATATACCGGTAAAATATCAGTGCAATATTCTATTTTAGCATAATCATTGGAAATAATCAGATAGTTTAGATTTGAATATTATCAGTCATTAACACGTCAATCAAAAACATAAACCTATTTTTGAAAAATACTGTAAAAGCAGTCTTTTTTTGTCAAATTGCCGATGGCTGGCAATGCAGAACTTGTTGGTAAGATTTTATTGTCATGTTTTTTCAATCTTGTTAATGATTTTCATCACACAGCAAATTACTCTTGAGATTTTTCTTAATTGAAAAATTAGCATGAAATTGTTCAATGAGATAAATCATGAATAATCCTTGTTTTAAAAGAAAAATTACAATCCCTTTAGATAATTCTGAGTCTGATGAGTTGTGGGTAATTTTATTGTTGCATAAGAATCTGAGACTGTGAATTTAAATTCAACACTAATTAAATCGGAAGAATTAGGTTGAATTTTGTCATAGGGCATCAAACTAATTAAAACTTTATTATTTTTTTGTTATTACTAACAATGTTAAATAGTGCAAGAATACGATAGAGAATTGTTGTAATGTTATTTTGATCCATGCAAGATCTGTCGTTGTTAGGGTGATGGTTATATTTAGATAAGGTTATGGCCGATTAACAAAATGGCAGTCAAATATAAAATATAAAAGTAAAAAATAAATCAATTGTTAAGTCATTAACTTTATTTTATATAAATCTATTTGTTCCTGAATAGTAAATACTGTTAAAACCTGTTTAAATCTCCCAAAGAACTCCAAACAGTTATTGTTACTGAATTTATCTGAGCTCATGAATATTCATGAGGTCAGTTATTGACCTTAGTATGAACTTAATTATAGATTATTTTAATGCCCAAATTGCAACCATTTGTTGAAATATAAACTGTGATTATAGGTAATTCATTCCTTGATAGTATCAGATATTCCAAAGAAGGTTATTTTTTTTTTATTGGAAAGTGACATGTTGTCTGTTTAATGATATAGACAGAAATCAAATATCTGTCAAAAGTCAAAATGTATGGTTATAAAAGTAAATGACAGCTCACATGAAATGAGAAAAAAGTTTATTTGGATATTGAAAGTTTTTATTAAGGAATAAAATTGAGAATGGAAATGGAGAATGTGCCAAAGAGACAACAACCCGACCATAGAAAAAAACAACAGCAGAAGGTCACCAACAGGTCTTCAATGAAGCGAGAAATTCCCGCACCCGGAGGCGTCCTTCAGCTGGCCCCTAAACAAATATATACTAGTTCAGTGATAATGAACGCCATACTAATTTCCAAATTGTACACAAGAAACTAAAATTAAAATAATACAAGACTAACATAGGCCAGAGGCTCCTGACTTGGGACAGGCTCAAAAATGCGGCGGGGTTAAACATGTTTGTGAGATCTCAACCCTCCCCCTATACCTCTAGCCAATGTAGAAAAGTAAAAGCATAACAATACGCACATTAAAATTCAGTTCAAGAGAAGTCCGAAACATAGAAATTTAATGGAATCAAACCTTATATGATCAGTTCAAAGGATGGAGCTAATCTATATAAATTTTCTGAGGAAAATGTCAAGAATATTTATTTTTGAAATGTTATTTTGTTCATAAATTCATCATATGATCTGTTATAAATAAATTCATACATAAATAAAGAGTCTAAAATTCATACATAAATAGTCTAAAATTCATACAACTGACAACATATAGTTATTTGGTGTGGCCTAATAAGAATTTTTATATATATTGTTATTGTTTTAAATATACACAGCTTTAAATACATGTATACCAATTTATATTATTATATTTGTTTATCACAACACTAAACAATCATATGAACCATTTAAAATATATTTGTTTATATTATGAAATAAGTTTTTACTGTGACAGTTTAATTGAATTGTTTTTGAATTTCACTCAAACTAAAAAGGTTTTGATAGAATGTAATTTGAGTTTGAGTTATTGCCCTTGGCCGCCATTTGTAAAAAAAAAGGAGGGGGTTAACATGGTTTATTGTCTTAATTCACCAACCAAAGTGAAACATGAAATACAAACAAGTCTGATAAAAGATCATTACTAGATTGTAATGATAAATTAAGCAAGGCTAAAAGAAATTTAAGTTGTTCTAGCAGTCAATATAACAAGACAATGTGTACCCGTATCTCACATGGTGACAAAAGGGAAATAAATCTTGCTTAAATTGTATCTCTCCCAAAACCTAAGAATCCAAAATGGTGTTCAGTAGGGTAGAAATATGTTAGATGTACAAACCATGTTATTTAAAGTCAATCATATAACTTTTTGAGATTTTTTTTATAATACAATGTGTGTACAAATCGGAATATATCGATTAATATAATGACAGAATTGGGGTATATATTTATGATTAAAGGGGAAATATTGGGTTTATATTTATGATAAAGGGGAGAAAACTTTATATAATCATTATTTAAGATTTATTCAAGATGTCAGACTCAATCATCCAGACATGAATTTCTTTACAAAGTTGAACGGTTCAAACATTTTTCTCTTGAAAGAGTAAAATATGAGGAAAAAATAAACAGGCTGGTTTTGTCATCTAGACATGAATTTCTTTGTAAAGTTGAACAGTTAAAATATTTTGGACTTGAAAGAGTAAAAATAGATAGAAAAAATACCAACTGGTTTTGTTTTGAAGAAATTCTTCTAATGCTGGTGTGAATATATTGTCTCATTGTTATTTGTATATTGTTATGTTATGATGTGCAATATGTATATATATATATATCAATGTCTATACGTTAATGTACAAATATGTATTGATATGACCACTCTTTGGTGGAGAGATTTTGTTTTAGAACATTTTATATACTGTATAGCCCTTTTTTTTTCTTGTGCATTAACATTTGCTGCATTTCATGGTTGGCTCTGTAGAAGTAAAATTATACCTGACAAAAATATTATGTTTAACCTAAGATACATTGGTGAAGACTAAGATATGAATATTAAACCTTGCAATTATTTTACTGACCATATTTCCTTCTATGTCACAATATAAGCTGACACCAAAAGTAATTAATTAATGGCAAAGTAAAGGAAAAGTATAAAACATTGACATTCAATTGGCATGTAAAGGGATTTGGCATATACTGTTTTATTCAGAAATTAAAGCATGCATTTATAGTTGTGAATCCTTGAACTCTAGCAAAAAAGCAAATTCTAAGATCAAAGATTTATAAAGAAAGATCACTTCTGAAATAATAAATGCATGTTTTTTTCATTGTGCACCAGATACAGTCACATTTAACACATTGATTAAAATATAATTTCTGAATTTACAGTAGTTTTGGAAATTGGCTATGCAAGTTAATGGAATATGTTTATAGAAATCTATCACAGAAACCAAACAGGATGTTAATTGTATATTACATGTAAATCTTTCTTGTACAGTTTGTTGTGTATTCTGTATGTTAATTACAAGTCATTCAATTAGCAAGACCAGATTTTCTTGGGGTTATTTTTTTTCAATGATTTTAGGGTGTGCTAGAGATATCAAACACAATAATATGTATGTGGTTAAATAGATAATTAGGAAGTGATTTTTCTTAAATTCCTATTTACAGACATTTGGGAAATTTGGTATAAAACAATCTTTATACAGCAGTCAATTTGTCATTTAATTAACTTAGAGATTAGTGGGATTATTCATTGTCTTTAACCAAAATGAAAATACGTGTATATTGGTTGGGCATCAAATGTTAATTATAAAGTTTTTTATGTTTTTTTTTTTTTTTAAGATATAACAAGGAATGCATTGTAATCTTAATTGGTGAATTATTGAATTGGATCCATTTGTTTCCATGCCATTATAAGATTTAAAGTCTTTTCTTACTAATGCAGAATTAGGTTTTACTACCAGTAGATTTAGAATGGGTCTGTACTCTTTATTAACTAATTTGAAAAATATGCAAATTTGAGACTAAATTTAACAATCTGGTTTGCATCATTGGGTGAGTGTATAGGTTTATATATTCTATTGAATATTTTATAAAGCAGATTTATTAAACTTATGTACAGGATAAACATGTAAATGTATATATTGTTTCATATATAGGAATATGTTTGTAAATACATGAACGCAATCTAAATGTTTAAGTATTGAATATGTAAAAAATTATGAGTATAGGAATTGATATTTTATGAACTAAACCGACTACACTAAAACCTGTCAAAAATAGTGATTTAAAGAATAAAACTAAAATAAATGATGTAGACTAAACTTCATAATACTTTTTGAAATTTTTGAAAACTCTATTTCAACATAATCTATAACTTACTTTAATACTTTCTGTCATACAGTAACTATGACAATTTCAGAACTTGTCTAAAGAGAATTTGAGAAGAGTAAGTTTGACATAGACTAAACCGGCCTTCACTCTTTATTCTTTAAAATTTCATGTTATATAAGAATTACAAATGAAATTTTAGAAGTTGCCATCAAAAGAAGTACAGATAATTTCGATTCAAACTATTTCATGAAAGTAATAACTATTATTTGGCATTATGGTCAGTTTTCAGTATCTAAAGAAGTTCTGTAAGTGGTTGAAACTGTAAATCATGTATGGTGAAATATTATATCTTAATTTTTTCATCAGGCTTTACAAAAATAGAGGATCTGACTTATGGAAATTGTTCAATCCTCCTTTTAGAAATACTGAATTAAAAATGATTTGATTAATCTATATAGTTTTTAAATTTGATTTAAGCTTCAGCAATTTTGAATGTACAGTTTATATTTTTCGGTATTTTTGCGATTATTTTAAATATTGAAATAATTGTATCAGAATAGGTAATGCAAAATAAAAAACTCCAATTTGAAAAGCTGACCACATTTCTATGCAGTATTTGCTGAAAATCATAAGTATTAGTAAAGAAGTTTTTCCTATTCCTCAAAAATCGTAATGATAGGTGAACAGAAACATTTTGAGTTAACAAATATACATCTGGCAGGAATATATTTGGTCCCTGTCTTATTTCAAATGTCAAACATGTGTTATCAATTATTTTGCAACTGATCAAATTATTAAATTGTGCCATTGAAATCAGACAGTTGTTAACAGTCAAGTCAAAAGTTACTTGGTATCTTCTTTCTCTAGTTTATAACACTAATCTTTTTTCACATGTCTTTGTGATGAAGATTAACCATGCACTATTGTAAACAACTATTTGTATCCATGGTCTTTATGAATAATTTATACAGCTGCCATACACATGTGCTATCAAATAAATATAATAATAATTCTACTTGCTGTTGTTAATTTTTCAATAAAATATTCCATTAACCTTGAGGTACATGCTTTTCTGACGAACTATATGGTAACAAGTGTAAATACTGATTGATGACAATAATGTTGAAGATCGTAATCTTCTGCAGGCTTGAAGTGTTCTGTGCATTGAATTAATGTAACTGTTCAATAGCACTTCGACATGGCTTGCGGATATTCCCAATTGTATGTTGCTGTTATACAGTAGAATATCGGTATGTTGTTTTGATTTGGTAAAAAATAGTTGAATGCTTTTCAGTGGGAAAAACTTAAATTTCCAATCAATGCTATAATTTTCGCATACTGTTACCATCGTCTGCATTTTACTACAGTTAGTTCTGATAAGAGCGATATCATATGCTTCAACGGGTGATGAAATATAAATGAATACGAAAAGTAATAAGAAATTCTGAAGGCAAAATACAAACTAAATAATCTCCTCAAAGATACCAGGACTAAATTTTGCATATATGCCAGACACGCATTTCGTCTACAAAAGACTCATCAGTGACGCTAGAATAAAAAAAAGTTAAAAAGGCCAAATAAAGTACGAAGTTGAAGAGCATTGAGGACCAAAATTCCAACAAGTTTTGCCAAATACAGTTAAGGTAATCTATGCCTGTTGTAGAAAAGACTTAGTATTTCAAAAAATTCAAAATTTTGTAAACAGTTAATTTATGAATAAACTCATCATAGATACCAGGACTAAATTTTATATGTACGCCAGACGCGCGTTTCGTATACAAAAGACTCATCAGTGACGCTCGAATCCAAAAAAGTTAAAAAAATCCAAATAAAGTACGAAGTTGAAGAGCATTGAGATCCAAAATTTCTAAAAGTGTGGCCAAATACAGCTAAGGTAATCTATGCCTGAGGTAGAAAAGCCTTAGTATTTAAAAAAATTCTAAATTTTGTAAACTGTTAATTTATAAATATAACAATATCAATGATAATTCATGTCAGCACAAAAAGTGCTGACTACTGGGCTTGTGATACCCTCGGGGATATAAATCTCCACCAGCAGTGGCATCGACCCAGTGGTTGTAAATAAACTATAACTATATCACTGATAATTCATGTCAGCGCAACAAGTGCTGACTATTGGGCTTGTGATACCCTCGGGGAAATAAATCTCCACCAGCAGTGGAAGCATGGAGTCTTCCAATAACACTAACTTTTCAAGAAATAACATTGCCTGTTCATCTATGTATGGCGGACTTCAAGTCAATCAACGCATTCCCAATTGTATGCTGCTGTTATACAGTAAAATATCGGTATGTTGTTTTGATTTGGTAAAAAATAGTTGAATGCTTTTCAGTGGGAAAAACTTAAATTTCCAATCAATGCTATAATTTTCGCATACTGTTACCATCGTCTGCATTTTACTACAGTTAGTTCTGATAAGAGCAATATCATATGCTTCAACGGGTGATGAAAAATAAATGTCCATTACGAGTATGCCACGTCTACAGTCGGAGAGCTCTTCTAACAAGTCATGAATGTATAACAGATACAATGTAGATGATAAGCTGCTTCCTTGGCGAATGCCGCGATAAACTGGGAAGAAACTTGAGATTTGTCCGTTGTAAAGAACTGCACTTTTAGCGACCGAGCACATATTATACCGCAGTCACACTAGGCCACGATTGCACTACGATCTGTGAAAAGAATTAAAATTGTGAAGATCGTAGTGCGATCGTGTAGATCGCAGAAAGGTAGTATCACGGTCGTGGTGAGGTCGTCAAGATTGTGATGAGCGTGGCTAACTTTAAACATGTTCAAAATAATCGTTGTGTGGTTGTGGCGAAATCAGGTCGTAATAGAGCGCAGTAAGGTAGTGGTAAGATCGCAAATGGTCGCTGTACCATCCGAACGAGAGCGTGATTCTATTCGGAGAGACTTCGCTACGATCTCAGAATTACATTATTACGACCTCACTACGACCATCAAGTTCTCACCGAGACCCGACTACGCTTACATTACGACTATACCACATTTCCACCACGCTGTTCAAGATCAAGACATAGTACGATTTTAGCACGCCCATGCCGTCCTAGTCACGCTCTTTTTACGACCTTTTTTTCTGGTTTATTTTTAAAAGTGAATGAATGAATGAATACTTTATTCTCTTAAAACAATTGTTACAGAGAACATATACATATTAACAATATACAAACTTATATAGCATGTGTGAATTACATAATTATACATGTATAGAGTAATACTAAGAAGCTCTAACCTGGAGGAACGACCTTCTCTTGGACGTTTTTAATAAATTTACATAGTTTTTCTAATATAATTACATTGTTGGAAGCAAATAGCTGTTCAAACTTATAAATGTTAACATTTTCGTGACAAAAAGGGGGAAGCAGATTTATTCTTTCATTGATAAAGTAGCTACAAGTCATAATATAGTGGTATTCATCACCGATATCAATCGAGTCACATAGAGAGCAAACTCTTTCGCTTCTTGGCAAATTGTGCCATCTCCCGGTCACGAATGGTAATCGGTGACTACCACATCTAAATTCACAAAGGATGTACATATAATAGGGTGATAACTCTGAGATATATTTTTCAAAACAAAAAACGAGTTTTAAATAATCTATAGCATAATGCCTTAGGAGACTTGAACATTTCTTAATACCAAAATTGTATGAATTGATCCTAAAGTTTCTGTTCTGACTACGTTCATACTACGACCATCATGCTCATTGTCATGTTCACATAAAATATATAAAAGATCTGCAGCTTTTGTTTGTCTGTTCGTAAATAAGACCTCTTGTCATTTTTCTCTAACGGCTCAACCATGCTTGACACATCGGTGTCATACCTGCTATCGTTCCCTAAAACATCGTTTGAACCAACATAGAGTTGGGAATCCGGCTTGATTGGTCGGTCCGACATCTTAACTATAAGAGCTCCCTCTGCCTCTACAGCTACCCCTACCACAACGCCCACGTGTTCCGGTAGATATTGGTGTCATAACTGTGTTGTTTCCGAAACATCTACGTATTTATCAGATATAGAAGAAATAGAACAGTATTGATATGGAACACGATGCTGATTTTATTGCTGAGAAAGTAGTAAGATCGCAGTTTGAACGTAATGTAATCATGGTGAGAATGTGCCATAATAGCAGTAGGAGCGTGGTAAGATCAAGTTACAATCGGAAAACTCGTGGTATGGTCGTATGAGAACGTGATAAGCGTAGTAAGATCATGATAATCGTAGAAATCGCGTGGTGTGAACAGGATATAGTCGTAGCAGGATCATTGTACAAGCGTAATGAGGTCGAAGTATCATCGTGAAAACAACGAAAATATAAATTTTCATGCCGCTCGTACTGCGACCTCTCCACGATCTGAATTAATTTAAGATCGCGGTGAGTGTGGTGCGATCGTGGTCTAGTGTGACTGGCCTAAGCAATACTCAACCATAATTTTCAAGTAACTTCATATTCAAGCAGTGTATACAACAATACATTGTGCCAAACCGTATCAAATGCTTTTGTTGAATCAAGTAAAACAACTATAACATTGCCTAGTCATTCAAGATGGTGAAAAATGGATTCATGGATATCAAATGGTGAACACGATAGACAATGCTGATATGCCATTTTCTGTGGGTTTGGAAAGCATTTGTTGTCTTTTTTCAATTCAATTTTTTAATCCATGAATTTATCAAACACTTTTCCGATACACGGTGTTAAACGTATTCCTCGATAAGATTTAGGAGAATTAAAGTTGTAACAAACTAAGTTGAAAAGATTTGTTATGTGATTTCTCAAACTGTTACCACCGTATTTCAGATGTTCATATTCGATGTTATCCAATCCAGACGCTTTATTACTTTTCAGGCTCTTAAAAACTTTTCCCACTTCGTTGACTGTAATATTTAGCTTAGTATTGTTATAAAATGTTCCTCTGAAATCTTTGTGAGCAACCTCAACAGTCTTGGTTATCTCCCGTTCCTTGTCACAAATCGGTTCTGATTTGGTATTTTGTTTGAAAATTGACTCGAATTGCTCTTCCCATCCATCTAAGATATCATCCTGGGTCGAACATTGTCTCTCACTAACAATTAGTCTTGATAAGCAGCTTTTGGACTTTTATTTTTGTTCAGAAATAACCATAGACGTTTTTGATCGATATCAAAATCCTTTTTTCGAATGAATCATATGTCTATTGCATATGCTTTTGAAGAGCATTGAGTAATTCCCGTTGGAAATTTCTCTTGAAATATGATGTCTTCACCCCTTGGTCTATTGTTAGAAATCCAAAGTTGACGTTTTGAACCCATATGTTCATGCAACGCAACACCGAAATGTTGACTACTGGGCTGGTCATACCCTCGGGGACGAAACGTCCACCAGCAATGGCATCGACCCAGTGGTTTAAATAGTTATCAAAAGTACCAGGATTATAATTTAGTACGCCAGACGCGCGTTTCGTCTACATAAGACTCATCAGTGACGCCCAAATCGAAATATTTATAAAGCCAAACAAGTACAAAGTTGAAGAGCATTGATCATCCAAAATTCCAAAAAGTTAAAAGCTAAATACGGCTAAGGTAATCTATGCCTGGAATAAGAAAATCCTTAGTTTTTCGAAAAAAATCAAAGTTTTGTAAACAGGAAATTCATAAAAATGACTACATAATTGTTATTCAAATTGGTATTGCTGGTTCTCCGTAATGAGATCAATTTTACTGAGTCACACTTTTATGTTCTTGAAAAAAAAAAAGTTATTTCCAATATTGTTTTAAATACTTAATTTATGTTCGTATAAGATGAAGACGAACCATTAATGCTGACTTTAAGGAGGCTCGAGAGTACAAAAATTCAGCAACAATTAATACATTTTTCTTTTCATTACACATTTTATTTATTACACTATAAGTTGTTACTCTATGATATGGTTAAAAAATCAACAAAAAAAAATTCGATTCGTTTTGGCCCCAGATGACTTTTAAAATATTTATATCATTGAAAAAACTCAAAATTATCTCCCTTTGGTGAAAAATGCCATTTTTTGCATCAAAATTGAAATAACTTTTTTAACTCATCGGTGACCTATTTTGTTTTATTACTTTTTTCGAATAAACTGAACAAAAATGCATGCTTCTTTCAAAGGCAGATTGTGAGCTTAAACTGTGACCCCATATTCTTATCTGATTTTCCCTTTCAGTATAGGATGAAGATTATTTATAATTTTTTTTTTAGCGAAACCCTTCATTTAAACCCGCGAGCCCCCTTAAATTTGCTTTATCAAAACGAAGGTTTGTAAGCAAAAGTGTTTGAAGCCTTCGATCACTTTTAAATTCTTTAATTACGATAAAATAAGATAGAGTATTAATTATCTTGTATAAACGTTTCCAATTTTGCCCCTTCACCTTTTTTTTTGTATATATGGAATTTGAGGTACTGAAAAGGATTATCTATCATTTACTTTTGAAACTGCATATTCAATGAAATATTGGTGCATTGTTTTGGAATACTAATAAAGATTAGTATGTTTTACAAAAACATATTGCGAACGACGAACTGTAAGTAAGAAGATATAGTCTTCAGACTACACTTTATATATACTCAACGCCTCTGATATATATGTCAACAATAATAACGGAAGTGCCCACCTTATTAACGTACAAAATATACAATATTCGGATGTGGTATGATTGCAACAAAGTAACAAATAATGAATAGAGAAAAATAGGTGACAGTAACCAAGAATATAGTGTAATGCAATCTTTGGATAGAAATGATGTAGAATTATGTTGTCTTTGAATAAAAAAAAAGAGAAAGTGCAGTGTTTTAAAAAAAGACAGAATAGTCCGTAAAATGAATATAGAGAATAAAAAAAAATAAAGCCGCCCTCTTATTCAGACCTTCATTATGTAACGGAAAATGAAGCGACTTTGTTATATTGCCTACTGAATTTTGCGAAATATATAAATCCGGTTTTAAAACCATAAATAAAAAGATACTTTTTTTGTATAGTTTGCACTTGCATTGTGCAGTTGCATCACATTTGAAGATTGTAGTTTGGGTTGGCACCATCCAACTAGTCTAACACCACCGCATTCTTAATGTGCCTAAACCATGTTAGGACTCTGCAATTCTGTGGTTGTCGCTTGTTGCTTTGTAACATATTTGATTTTCATTATATTGAACATATATTAGGCCGTTTATTTTCTCGTTTGAATTGTTTTACCTTTGTCATTTCGGGGCATTTTATATCTGACTATAAGGTACGGGATTTGCTAATTGTTGAAGGTTTTTGGTGACCTATTTTTAGCTTCTGTGTCATTTTTTGTCTCTTTCGGAGAGTTGTCTCATCGGCAATCATACTTGGCACTCACACCACATCTTCCTATATCTATATACATATATTTATTATTTTTATATGAAACACCAACAATCGATTATTTCACTTACAATATGAACATGTATCGATTCTCTGACAGTGTAAAGCCTCTAAAAATATATAAGAATTAACAAATGTACATCTTATTTGTTCTTTGAGCAATTCGTGAATAAGTTTAATAAATATTGTTTACTCATGCGTGTGTTTTAAAACATATCCGGACATCTTTGTTGACAAACTATACAAGTTAGTTCTAAATAATTAAATATATTTATATCCTACGAATTATTTTGCCATTTCTTAAATAAATGAACTCGAAGCGATCCTTGTAAGTGTATATCCGAAACTTTTCTAGACTTTATAAAAATGTATAATATTATGAATGTGTGGTAATGTACTGATAGCAATAAGAATTGAATGGTCTTATAAGAAGTCAAGTGTTACACCATTTATTGTCACTGTATATATGTGTAAATGTATTTCAAAAAGTATACTTTGTAAATAAACTCATCATAGATACCAGGATTAAATTTTGTTTTTAAGCCAGACGCGCGTTCCGTCTAAAAAGGACTTATCAGTGACGCTCGAATCTCAAAAAGTTAAAAAGGCCAAATAAAGTACGAAGTAGAAGAGCATTGACGAGTTAAATTCCTAAATGTTTTGCCAAATACAGCTAAGGTAATCTATTCTTGAGGTAGAAAAGCCTTAGTATTTCAAAAATTCAAAAATTTGTTAAACAGTTAATTTAAAGATATGACCATATCAATTATAACTCATGTCAGCACATAAGTGCTGACTACTGGGCTTTTGATACCCTCTGGGAATTAAAACTCCACTTACAGTGGAATCTACCCAGTGGTTGTAAATAACCTCATCATAGATACTAGTATAAAATTTTGTTTTTAAGCCAGACGCGCGTTTCGTCTACAAAAGACTCATCAGTGACGCTCTTATTGTCTCATTTTTATTATTGAACTATATTTATTAACACATACATTTTTGTAAATACAACAAACGTCATGGAAACAGTAATCCGCCATATTTTACGTTTCTATTCAAGAAAATCAATGTTCACATGTATTCTGATAGAAAAGTATTTATTTTCACCATGTCGTTGAGAAGGATATTGTTGCAATTTGTACTAGTCGATACTATGCATTTCCAAAAGCATCACATGTGTGCCTTTGGAAAAGAAATATGTTCACTTGGATCTAAGGTTTTTTTTTCCGCAAATAACTTGCTTTAGTCATGGAAAAACAAGACATTGCCAATCAAGTGATAACCTTGAACATGAATATGATTTGAGCCGCGTCAGATAGAAATCGACCTTATGCAAAAAAAATCTCAATTTGAGTTTTGTTCATATTAATTTTGCTTATAGTCATACAATTTGAATGCAAAAACCGTTTTACTCTAGGTTTCTTCTTTCAAAAGTTTCGCTATTTCAAAGTTGTGACGGCTACATATATTTAACTTCAGAATCTCACGACAACGTCGTGAAATTAGCATTATCGTGCATTAATTTTATTCTTCATCGGTCCTTTTCTCGTTATAGAGAGAGCCACGAAAACATGCATTTGTATACAATATTTAATTTATTTTATAAGATTGATACAATGAAAACATAAAGGATTCTCTAATTTTCAATCCAACTGTTACCAGTACATGTGAAATGTTACTCCTCTGAAGCACGAGGACAAAATTCGTCACGGAAATTATACTGGAAAAAAGGACGGACTTCATTGTACAGATAAAGCATTCTCTCCTCTGTCAGCCCTGCTGGCTGAATAACTTCTGGAAGTGTCGTGAGCAACTCCGGTACGTTTGTGATTTCCTTAAGCAAAGCCAGTCTTTTCTCCGGTTGATCAAGAGTTTCTCTCGCAAATACTACTCTGGTAAATCGGAAGTAATGGAATTTTCCTAAACCTCTGTGTGGTTTGAAATAATTAGTGAAGAAATTATCCCATCTGTACCACTTTAAGCTGTGTTCGTCATCGTCATTTTCATTATAAACTTCCATAGGCGGATCCAGGGGGCCCCCCCTTTCGTGGGAAAAATTTGGTTGATTATATAGGGAATCACTGAAGCATGACTGGAGCCCCCCCCCCTTTGGTCAGTCAGCGGCACCCCCCCCCTTTAGGCAAAGTTCTGGATCCGCCACTGACTTCTGACCTATTGCATTTGGCAGAATTGTCAACAATTTTAACCAGTTGTGATACAGTGTTTACGTCCGACTTTCTAAATTTCTTTTTCAACATGCCAAAACATGCGTCACATAAACATTCTGTGTGCCCAGCAATCATAAAATGCAAATTAATAGTTTTGTGTAAACCCTTTGCGCACCTCCACAACAGATAATGTAAAGTAGTTTCATTTTTGTTTTGTCCCACAGAATTATCAGCATGAAAATGACACGCCTTTTCATCGTAAGTATTACCATGCAGATAATGGTGGAGCATGCTTAAAACAGCATTGGGTCCATGTGTCCGACTTCCATTTTCCCCGATTGTTTGTTGCTCATCAATAGAATAATTCGTTTGCATTGGAAAGTTTTCATCGCAAACTCAAAATATTTGAACCTTTCGAGGCGTTAAAACGTAAAGAGCTCCAACCTCTTGGGACGAATGTTGCAAGTTTATATATTGTGAAAAGTCAATAGTGTAAGGGAGCTACCATTTGATTTTTAGGGGGGGGGGAGCTAGGATGAAATTTGAAAAAAAGGCAGGACAGGATTTTGAGTAAAAAAAAAGGCAGGATGAGTAACTTGGCAAAAAAAAAAAAAAGACAGGATGACAATTGTTGTAAAAAAAGTCAGGATAAGCTAAAAAAAAAAAAAGTCAGGACCGAATGGACTGAAAAATAAAAAGGCAGGACAGAGATTACAAATTAAAAAAAAAGGCAGGACACAATTTTTCATCCTAGACCCCCCCCCCCATAAAAATCAAATGGTAGCTCCCTAATGAACATTTTCAAAAATTTTTGAACATGGAGTGTTATATACTTTCCTATTGGAGACTCAGCCAACTAAATTCATCACGTGATCTTTGTGTACATAATTTATAATATTCACACTGCGTCCGCGCAGACTGTATATGGTCAATTAGTTTTTGAGTTCTCACTTATTTCGCGTCTTCTGAAATAGATCCGGAAATATCATCCCTCAATTGAAAGCACGTTTTACACAGATCCGTCTTTGGTTTCATAAATTGAACATGAGGGGCACATGCGTTCCAAACTTCTTTAAATACGGTTAGTTGAACATATTGTTGTTCTGAGTTAACGAATGAACTAACATATTTGGAGTGTACATATTTCTTGCTCTCGCTACAAGGTAGAAATTTATCACAACATTAAAAATAACTCGAATAATTCAAGCCCTTTCCGTGTCCGATTTTCTCCCACAAAAGGGCTTGAACTCCTTATGATCATTGGCCGCTGAGAGAGAGCCAATCGGCGGCGATCAGGATAATGAGTCTGCGCAACTGTCTTGTAATTGTCTTACCAAACACGTGTGTTCAATTAACACAAATCCGATAATAACTAATTAACATCAATTAACATCAGTTTACATCATCTAACATTAATTAACACCCGGAACTCCTCCTTCTTTAGCTGCCAATTTAAATCAAAATTCCCATATTGCATAGCGGTGTGAATTTTCCGGTTGACGGTCTTGATCGAGGAAGACGTTCATGTAGCCTTCGTAGATCAGCGGAATATAACGACTGAATTCTTCGGGTTACATTAAAAAGGAATGGAATTAAAGACAAATTGAACCAAGAGAATTTTTCGATACGACTGGTTGTCGCGCTTTTTGCCATAATAGTCCAGTCGATTTGTGAAACAATAGCTCAGAATGTGGTAAAAGCATAAAATTTTGCAGAGTGTTAGTTGAGGTCCTAACTAAAATTTATAGCTATGGACCCAATTCAGAAAATCAAAATGGCGGCTCTGGGCGGCCATTTTGAAATCATGTCCAAAAAATTAATAAAAATTATTATTAAAAATATGAAAAATATATTACATTACCAATTTTGATAAACTTTCGTATATCTTATGACAGAGAATATCAACTGAGGAATATTGAAGTATTAGGTGGCCATCTTGAATGGTGGCCATTTTGGAAACGTAAATTTCAAATATATCAGTATTCGCTATCCTAAATTGTTTTTTGAATTAAAACTAAGTTTTATATGCATTTACAACTAGTTTTTCTTATCATTTATTTATATGACTGTTGCTATTCATATAGGATATATTCACCAAGTGCTTAAATAAGGCATGCATATGTTAACAAATAAATGTATTTAAAAAATACGCGTAAATTCTTTTAATTGCAATTTAGCATGTAGGGCTTAGTTACTGTTTTACCACCAAATTAGACAGAATTCGAGACACAGAAAAAAAAGTCAAGAATCTGTTATCCATGGAATGGGGCTGCCAAATTGATAGAATACAGTGACGGCTCACACTCTGGAACAGATATTGTTTTAATATTTGAAATTGATGATATTGGTAAATTGTACAGTAAACCCAACATCTTCGTATGCTTGCATCAAAAGAGTGATTGCCAGCTCAAATGTCTATGACTATTCTGTTTGTATCTGCTTGGCATTGCAAACCCTTACGTGTCCTCTCTTGCCGTTTCACACATTCCTTTCAGTCTAATTGCCCATTATGTTTTTCTTATATCTAGTTCCAGTGTTTTCGAAATCTACAATTTTGATCTTTTCCAAAAAAAAACTTTCGGTCATAAATTATATAATACATACGTAATTTCTGTTTTAAAAAGTTACTTAGGCAAACGTGTAAGTAACAGAAATTTTGATACTGATATCTTAATTTTGTAAACATGTGCATGCCTTATCTGACCTCTTTGTGAATATCCAATATAAATTAGTAAAAAAAGTATGAATGCAAACAGTGAATTAATAAGATTAGCGAATAATTATATATTGGAAATTCATGTTTTCAAAATGACCATCATTCAAGATGGCTACCAAAAAAATCAATATATATGAAGTCCTCAGATGACAGTCCTTGTCAATTGTGATGAATATACCATATGACTATATAATAATTTCCTGCAGCAAGCGCTTAACTTATCAGTCAAAGTGAACACGGTCACTAAGGAAATGCAAATGTGTAAAGGCAGTATTTAGTTGTTCTACTCTATGTTGATGTGGAGGACAATGTGATAGAATATGATAAACAGAGTGTGGTTTGACAAAACGTGTACATGTACATTTCATTTATTGTAAGATATTTTTAACGTCAATTGAGAACATTTGAGCAGTTGATGTTCTTATAACATAACTTGTATGATATAAAATTCATTATGTCTGCAATCAAGGATTTTGAAAGATGTTTCAAATGAACAATATCAACAAAACGAATTATCCAGTAATCAGCCAACTATTATAAACGACAGGTATACAAATATTTTCTTGCTTTATTTCTACGTATAAAATAAAATTCTCCTGTTATTCTATGTCGAACAAGCGGTTGCACGAATATTGCTTTCAGAGTAATAGTTCATTTTATGATCCTCTTCGTATCCGCGTTTTAATCCTTTTGTACACAAAACAGAAGAATAACTCGGGGGAGGGGGAAAGGCTATCTTTTTGTCCTGTTTATATCGCTCAAACAAATGTATTTGTATATGTCTTCCACAATGCATTTTTTTATTATATCGAATAATGACTACATATTTTGGCTTAAAAAAAAAATCAAGATGGCCGCCATTCAATATGGGTAATATTTCCAAAACTTTTGTTCTGATTCAGCACTGTTGTTCTATCAACCAGATTTCAGGTCAATATCTTCCCTTATATCATTTTCATGATTTTCTATTATTAATCTATTGAGATCAAACGGCCGCCATTTTAAAATGGCCGCCTCTTCCGCCAATTTCGATTTTCAGATTGGGTCCATAGCTTAAAATGTTGTCCATGACATATACTACTACTATGCCAAATTTCATGCTTTTACCACAATCTGAGCAATTTTGTCAAAAATCTGCACAAATCGACTGGACTATAATACATTTAACATGTTTAATAGTTCAACAGTGATTTGTGACAGGTAGATCAAAATCCCAAATACTATCTATTTAAATTATAGTAGTTCAAAGGAGTAGGTCCGGTAAGGGCCGATTTTGGCATCAAATTTCAAGTTCATCTAACGAAAGATTTTGGACACTTTTTAAACACTTAAGTGTCTATTTCAATTGATTCAATAAGTTTTTGGGAAAGATTTTAAATGATTTATTCATTAAAAACGCTCCAATTCAAGCTTAAATATGAAAAATCCATCAAATATGCCAAAAAACGTCACTTTTCAGATGGTTTTTCTCAGAAATGAAAGTGGCCGCATCCGTGTTCATCCTCAACCTTTATATTTGTTATGTATTATCAACAAATACAACTTACATTTCAATATTATGAATGAACACCAATGCGGCCACTTTCATTTAAGACGTAAACCGTCTAAAATTTATCTAAAATGCTAAAATTATGAAGATTTCAGTAATTTAGCATGACTTAATGATGCTAGTACCCGATATGTGTACATTGTATTGTCAAAAACAGCCCATATTTATGTACCAGAAGCATTCTACTTTCCAGTAAATATCTAAAAGTATACATTTTCACAATTTTGTAAAACTGCTATATTTTGGGGCCAAAAAGGGGTATTACTGAACCTACTCCTTTCAAAATAAACGGGTTTTTTAGATGAAATTTTGGTTTATTATTTATTAATCCGACATCACAGCTTACGTCTTTCAAAATTGTTACCTTAATCTCGCAGACGGACGGATGGACGCAAAATTGTAAGACCCACCGATGCATAGATCGGGAATTTTATTGCCCGAATACTAATTTTAAAGTTGTCGGGATATGAAAAAGGGGGTTTAAAAGGTTTTATTTTGAAAGCTATTAGTTTTCGAAATACATGTACACATGTATTATGCAAAAGTTTCCCTCTTTCTTCAATTTCTAAATAGAAATGTCATTGAACATAAATTAAACGCAACACATTTCTAAATTTTTGAATAGATATGAACAGATAAATTGCACGCACAAAATCCACCTAGAGCACGGGTTGGTCTTTGTTTAATATTGTATATATTTGTGTTGTTGTTTCTTTTTAGATTGTTCAAAATGCAACGGTACAATGATATGAATAACTTTTGACTTAATTTTGTATTTGCGTGTCTCACTGTGTGTAGCGAAGTTTTGCAATACAGCACAAATTTCGTTTTATACTACCAGAAATAGTTTTTCAGAATATTACTTAAGTTTAGTTAAGCTTAAGAATTGCATACAATTATTTTTTTAAGCATGTTGAGACAGGTGTTACTTTCACTTTGTATAAAATGTAAAAATAGATCGTGAACGTAAAAATAGTTCAATATGTAGAACGTATTAGGAAATACATACCTTAGCAAAGCAATGTATTCCTGTTAGCCAAAACTGATACTAAGGTTGAGAAATATGTTATTTAGAAAAGGACAGGATTCAGGAAGAATTTTTTTATCAGATAATTTGAAAATGTTCATGTCGGACCGGATAAAGCGGTTTCCGTGAAAGGTTATCGGCATTTTTTACTAAACTTATCAGAAATAGTATACTAGTTTTGTCCTATATGTATGGAATACGTTAGCTAAAGGCTCGATTTAATCAGATTAAAATTGTAAGGTTTCCCCGTATATCTTTTTTTTACAAATTTCATATAAAACCCCACTAAAAAATGTGAAGGCATATATTATGTTGGATTTTCACCAGTACAGAGTTAAAAGACGCAGAATCGTCTAAAGTATACTAGTTTAATTTGTCATAGTTTTGTCGACCATAACTTGTTTCTCATGTTATGAACATGTATAACAGTTTTTACAATTTAATTTAGTTGAAATACATAAGAAATTTTTGAACAAAAACAATACTGGTTATATTACCAAAAATTGAAAACGTTATACAACAAAAATCTATCCAAATAAACAAATATAACTGTGACAATTCTGCTTCTATTGGTACCTAGTACATTAAAATCCGACCAGAAATGTCCCCACAATATTTTTTTGAAAAAACGTAGTTTTGTCAGAAAGCGACATGTTTTTTTTTTTTTTTATAACGTCAGAAACTACCTGTATGAAAACTTGTGAAACTTTATCGTAACGTTACTCGGTTTGACGTCGAATTGCATAAGGTCGATTTCTATCCGACGCGGCTCATTTGTAACTTCTTGTTGTGTTAAGTTTATTTGTTTATTTGTAAAATATATATGGTTTTAACATTTATCTCTATGAAAATCAACATGTTTGAAAGGTCAAGTAGATGTATCCGAGGTTTAAACACTAAATATACTGGTCTCCTAGATATAATCTTGGTAAGATGAACGATAACACGACTATAAGTATATTTCTTCGTATTGCAAATTATAATTCATAATACACACTAACTGAAACTATTCAAAGAGGGAAGGAAATATTGTATAGTTAAGCACATATTGTATCTGATAACACATGTACGTATTTAAAATGAAACATTGATTCAAAAAAGTGAATTTAATAATAAGTTATGCTTTGTATTTACAGAATGCATAATGAAAAATTGTGTGCCGGGTGTTTGCGCGATAATGAAGAAAATATAGCAGAAACATGGTGTAGTAATTGTTCAGAACTAGTGTGTAAGTTTTGTGCTAAAGTACACCGGCGATTTGACACTCAGCATACAATAGTTCAGCTGAATGATTTAAGTGAGAACATTTTTTCTCTTATTGAAACTTCAAAGTATTGTGGAACTCACAGTTATCAAAAATCTGTTTTGTTCTGTCCCAAGCATGACCAATCTATATGCGACTTGTGTCTTTCTGACGATCATGCTAACTGTAAATCAATTATTTCGATCGAACGAGCAGCGAAAGGGGCGAAGGAAGGTACGGCGGCAGTTGACTTAGAAAAACGTTTAAAAGATATAGTAACAGTGGCAAGGACATCGCTGAAGGAGGTCGAGACAAATGTTGATTCTCTCATTAAGCAAAAGAGCGATATTCTACAAATGGTATCGTCTGTTAGAAGAGAAATCGAAACACGTCTTGACGAACTGGAACAAGATATAACAAAGGAAATAGAGAAACTGTACAACACATGCCAACAGCGGGTCATGGAACAGAAAACAGTCATGGAAAAACAAGAAAAGGAACTGTTGGATAGAAACGCCGATATAAACTCGTTAAAGCTGTGTACAAATGACATTCAGTTTTTTCAAACAATTAAGACTTTAGACGCCAGTACGCATCACTACGAAACAGAGATGACCACTAAGATAACAAGAATAAGTTTAGAATATGGACCGAATGAAGAGATACCGAAACTTATTGCTGCCCTGAAAACGTTCGGAAATGTTCGTATATCAGAAACCGATTTGGAATTGCACCACAGTCCAGATAAAATGCAGCAAAGTCAAGTTCAAGTAAAACACTCAAAGACTGCAGTACGTATGCATTACTATGATATCTAAGATATTTGGTATGATTGCCAATGAGACAACTCTCCACCACAGACCGAACTATGTAAATTTGTCAATTGTTTCCCTAATGCATATATATATATATATATATATATATATATATATATATATATATATATATATATATATATATATATATATATATATATATATATATATATATATATATATATATATATATAAAGGTATAACAAGTCATAAAGGGTACAACATCACCAAAAAATACCAATAAAATGAACAAATGTTAAATATTTTGGATAACAGATATCCTTCATCAGTATTAAAATTATGTAAAATGAATCTATTCTGATTAAAAAACTATAACAATTTCTACAATAAAAACATTCAAACCCGAACATCATGGAGCCGCTTGTACAATTCCAATTTTCTTTTGTAAACATGACGTAGACTATAAGACTATATAGCTATTGACAACAGAGTCTGCAAAGATACGCTTTAAATAGAAATAGTAATTTGGGATATGAACTGGTACAATTATAAAACTATCGCACATTACTATTTTTATTAAAGTAATATCTGAAGAATGTAAAACAGAGTACATATGCTAAAGAGGCGTGTATTTTGAATTTGACAGAACAACAAAATCAAATATCCAGAAAAACTTTAAAAAATCTTCAATCAAAAAAATTTCTATCATCAAATATAAATGAATCTGGTGTATGCGACAACGAGTTTTAATTTTCCCTAGTTGTTTTAGAAAGTATGTTGCAGACGGCAGGGCTTTAGCTAAAACATACCCTTTAGATGTAGATTTCATACATGACTATTTTTATCATTCATTTCTGGACGTTATTGTAAATCAATTACACGCACTTTAATGATTTAGACTAGTAATAAGTTTTTCGGGTTTACTTAAGCCCCAGTCCCACTAGACCACGATCGCACCACGCTCACCGCGATCTAAAATAAATTTAGATCGTGGTGAGGTCGCTGTATGAACGGCATGAAAATGTTAATTTTCGTTGCTTTCACGATGCTACTACGTCCTAATTACGCTTCTACAACGATCCCGCTACGATTAAACCACGTTCTCATCGCGCTTATTCTGCGACTTCACTACGCTTATAAAGATCTTTCTACGCTCTTCACGCTCTCACTACGACCATACCACGAGTTATCCGATTGCAACACGATCTTACTGCGATTATAGCACGTTCTTACCACGATTATACTACGTTCATACCGCGATCTTACTACGTTATCAGCAATACCGTCAATATCGTGTTTCATATCAATATAGTTCCATTCCTTCTATTTCTGATTAAAACGGAGATTTCTCGGAAACAATACAGTCATGCCACCAAAATCTACTAGAACACGTGGGCGTGGTGGTAGGGGTTGATGTAGAGGCAGAGGGAGCAAAGTATGAACGCCATACTAAACTCCAAGAAACTAAAATTAAAAATAGTACAAGACTCCTGACTTAGGACAGGCGCAACATTAGTGGGGTTCAACATGTTTGTGAGATCTCAACCCTCCCCTATACCTCTAGCCAATCAATGAAGAAAAGTAAACGCATAACAATACGCACATTAAAATTCAGTTCAAGAGAAGTCCGAGTCTGATGTCAGAAGATGTGACTAAAGAAAATATTAAACAAAATGACAATAATACATAAATAACAACAGACTACTAGCAGTTAACTGACATGCCAGCTCCAGACTCCAATTAAACTGATACTATACACATAAGTAGTATAATACTTGTCATCAAGAGATGACCAATCAAACCTAAATTACAACCTATTGCTGGTCCATAAAGCTCAAATGACGATATTTTAGTGAACGATAGCAGAGATGACACAGATGTGTCAATATATATAGGAAGATGTGGTATGAGTGTCAATGAGACAACTCTCCATCAACGTAATAATCTATAAAAGTAAACCATTAAAGGCCAAGGTACGGCCTTCAATACGGAGCCTTGGCTCACACCGAACAGCACGCTATAAAGGGCTCCAAAAAATACTAATGTTAAACCATTAAAACGGGAAAAACCAACGGTCTAATCTACATAAAAACGAGAAGCATGGTTGAGCCGTTAGAGCAAATGGATAAATACATTCAGACAAACAAAATCTAGGGAGGTTTTTTTATATATTTTATGTGAAAATGACAATAGAAATGATGGTCGTAGTGTGAACGTAGTAAGGTCGTAAGAAGAGCGTGATGAGGACGGCAAGGGCGTGCTAGAATCGTACTATGGTCTTGAACAGCGTGGTGTAAACGTGGTATAGTCGTAGTGGAAGCGTAGTTGGGTCGCGGTGAGAACGTGATGGTCGTAGTAAGGTCGTCATAACGTCGCTGTGAGATCGTAGCGCTGTCTCTCCGAATAGAATCACGCTTTCGCTACGCTCTCGCTACGATTGTACAGCGACCTTTGCGATCTTACTACGATCTTAGTGCGCTCTCACTACGCTTCTACTACGACCTGATTTCGCCACGACCGCACCACGATTGTTTTGAACATGTTCAAAGTTGTCCACGCTCTTCACGATCTTGAAGACCTCACCACGACCGTGGTACGACCTTACTGCGACCTACACGATCGTACCACGATCATCAATATTTGCATTTTTTTCACAGATCGTAGTGCGATCGTGGCCTAGTGGGACTAGGGTATTAGAGTATATTAGCAAAATGTTAAGACATCTCCTGTTTAATTCCGATTTGCTGTTACTAATAAAGTTTCTTAGACATATATTTCTAAAAAGTTCTCATCGAATAATTTCTGAAACATTATTATTCATTATAATTCATTATCAAGGACATGAGATCCGATTTAATGTATTGTTCTTTTTAAAGCTTGTTAGCTTAGCATTTTTCATGAAAAGTGAACTGATTTGTTCTTTGATTTTAGAAGAAGTCACCAGTTGGTCAGAAGTTTCAGGCACTATTTGATTGTGCTGCAGACAATGCTGATGAACTGATTTTTGTAGAAGGGGAGATAATCATTGTATTGAGAGAAGAGGAAGAGGATTGGTGGGTAAGTAGTCTCATGATCTGAAATAAATTTGATGAACTTCAAGATTTTAAGCATATTTTGAAAGTTTAAATAATTTAGACATCTTTTACTGTTTCTCGCATACTGCTGTAAATTTATAATAACTTCGGATCTCGACCAGATTCTAAAGAATGTATACACCCGACTTGCATACCTCATTGGCTTCTTATTCTCCAGAATTAACATATTTCAGTTTTTGAATGTTTTCCGGTTCTTTTTTTTCCGCTCCCAAATAGTTTATAGAAAAGAATATAAGTATCCTCTTTTTTGGCTTATTTTGTATGATAAAGAGCCTGAATAGACTTGTTACATATAACATGTTTGACGAGACAGTTGAAAGTTTTTAATAATTTTCAGATCTCAATATATAATTTACATTGTACTCATGAACTCTCATTTCACAACTTATATTGATTGAATTTTAATTATCGGAATATAATAAAAAGTTGTTTTACAGGTTTAAATGAAAAAGAGATGTATATTTGTTTAGCAATATATAAATACATATATATATATGTTTACGTTAGACGTATTTGGTACAACTTTATGGAGTTTTGGGTCCTAAATGCTCTTCAACTTTGTACTTGTTTGGCTTCATAACTATTTTGATTTGAGTTTCACTGATGAGTCTTATGTAGACGAAACATGCGTCTTGCGTATTCAATCATATTCCTGGTATCTTGATAACTATTATATATACTTTTTGTATAAAAAGAAGGAAACCAATATAAGATCTAGTGATTTCTGTAATAATGTTCTGTGTTGTTTGTTTGAAGGAGGGAGAGATTGAAGGTCATCCAGAGAGAAGAGGACTTTTCCCCAAAACTTTTGTACAGCCATTGTCCTAGCATATTATATAGTTTTACATAGATCATAGTGATTGTTGTTGTACAACCTGACTTGATTTGTTCAATCTGGTTAGGACCAATTAAGAAATAAATGTTGGAACTGAAGACACAGTTATGCCTTTCTGAGTTATGTCATGCACATTTTTGCTCATTTGAAGTTATTTTCAAAAATGGCAAATGTGAAATTTAATATATGTTGTCAGAAGCAAATCTTATTGTACACAGTTTTGAAGTTGTCAAACGCATGGTATTTTTATGTCAAAAATAAAATTTAAAAATATTCCACTTTAGAATTAGACGATATCTGATAACTTGCAATTTTTGTGTGTGTCATGTTTGTTAAATAAGGTAAACTTACAGAAAGAATTACTTAAGGAAGGTGATACGACAAAAATTGCATTTGCACATGATAAGTTTTGAGATTTAACCATGTATGAAAAACCTCTTTGTTTGTATGTATACAGTACATAAAAACCATAGATAGTATCATTGACTGAATGTTTTTGCATTATATTTATTCTTTATAATATTTGCTTTTCACAAATGGCTTAAATCTGTTAATTTGTAAAAAAAAAAAAAAAGGAAGCAGTTAGCAGTACTCATAGTGCTATATTTTGTATTATATATTGAATAGCTACAATGTCCTCAATGTTCTTGCTTGTTTTTTTCCATTGCAAAAAAAGTTTATTAAATGGCTATTTTATTATTAATTTATTTATAGTTAATATATATATTTTTTGTGGAGATGGTAGGACAATGCTGAGAGTGATCAGTATTAGAATTTATTTCACAGCTCAGCTTTTGTTATGTGTACCTTGATTTGCATTGGGTATTTTTTAATAAACCATTTTCCAACAAACTTTATAGGAAGAGTTTCACAGTTTTTAACCTCATAACGATTGAAATATAAAAATAAATAGGGGTTACTGTATCTATCTAACTTTAATTTAAAAAAGAAAGATTCAAAAAGTTTTAATATTTGTGAAAACGTTTGAAAAACAATGAAGTCATGTGTTGTCATGATATTAAAGCAACAACTTTATTTTAAAGTTTTTTATTTTTTATTTTTTACCTTTTTCAAAGCTTGATGGAATAATGTCTATATTAATACATAAGAAAAGGAAAATAATACTCTGTTTTAAAAGTTTCCTTTCACTAATAAGGGATTTGAAAGTTGTAAATAATGAAGACCAGTTTGGTACAAAACAAGCACTTTTTCATTGCGCATTAGGATAGCAAACATTTTGATTTACATCCACTTTTCTTTTATTTAACTAAGTTGTAGTGAAACTTTGCAAAATATACCGGTAAAATAACAGTGCAATATTCTATTTTAGCATAATCAGCTAGTCTAGATTTGAATATTATCAGTCGTTGACACATTAATCAAAAACGTAAACATATTATAGAAAAATACTGTGAAGCAGTCTTTCTTTGTGGAGTTAAATTTCTTGATTGCCAATGACAGGCAATGCAGAACTTGTTTGTAAGATTTTATTTTCATGTTTTTCTCAATCTTGTTTATGATTTTTCAAAATTACTCAGAGATTTCACTTGATTGAAATATAAGCAAATTAGCATGAAATTTTTAATGAAATGAATCACGAATTAACTTTGGTAGGTTGTGATAAAGATAATATCTCAACACCCTTAGATAATCCAGAGTCTGATGAATTATGGTTAATTCTATTATTTGTACACTAAAATGAAGTAATGCTATGTCATGTGTTGGCAAGTCATTATTTAGAATATAGGTAGCAAATTATATCATTATGTATTTGCATTGTAGATATTACCAATTTGCATAAGAATCTGAGATTTTGAATTGAGTTCAACACTTATTGAATCGGAAGAATTAGGTTGAGATAAATGAAATTTGTCATGGGGCATCAAACTAATTAAAACTTAATTTTTGTTTTATTATTAATAACAATTTTAATGTTAAATACAAATGTTAAATACAAATTTGATATAGGATTGTTGTAATGTTATTTTGATCCATGCAAGATCCGTTGTTGTGAGGGTGATGGTTATATGTAGTTGAGGTTATGGCAGATAAACAAAACGGCGGACAGATATTTACAAATTTTGAAAAAGTAAATCAATTGTTAGGTCTTTAGAAAATTAAATCAATTGTTAATTCATTAACTTTATTTTATATAAAACTATTTGTTCCTGAATAGTAAATACTGTTAAAACCTGTTTAAATCTCCCAAAGAACACCCAAACAGTTATTGTTACTGAATTTATCTGAGCTCATGAATATTCATGAGGTCAGTTATTGACCTTATTATGAATTTGATTAGAGATTATTTTTATGATCAAATTGTAACCATTTGTTAATAATTGCTGTGATTATAGGTAATTCATTCCTTGATATTATCAGATATTCCAAAGAAGATTATTATTTTTTTTTATTGGAAAGTGACATGTTTGTTGTCTGTATGATGATATAGGCAGAAATCAAATATCTGTCAAAAGTCAAAATGTATGGTAATAAAAGTCAATGACAGTTTACATGAAATGAGAAAAAAGTTTATTTGGATATTGAAAGACCAATGCAAGTTTTGATTAAGGAAACATTGAAATTTGATTGAATAAAATCTTATATGATTAGTTCAAAAGATGGAGCTAATCTATATAAATTTTCTGAGGAAAATGTCAAGAATATTTATTTTTGAAATGTTATTTTGTTCATAAATTCATCATATGATCTGTTATAAATAAAGAGTTTAAAATTAATACACAAATAAAGAGTCTAAAATTCATACAACTGAAATCATATAGTTATTTGGTGTGGCTAAATAAGAATTTTTATATATATTGTTATTGTTTTAAATATACACAGCTTTAAATACATGTATACCAATTTATATTATTATATTTGTTTATCACAGCACTAAACAATCATATGAACCATTTAGAATATATCTGTTTTTTTTATCAAAGAAGTTAAATTACTGTCACAGTTTAGTGGAAATATTTTTGATTTTCACTCAAACTATTGAAATGTTTTGATAGAATGTAATTTGAATTTGATTTATTGCCCTTGGCCGCCATTTGTAAAAAAAAAGCAGGGTGTCAAATGTTTGATTTTTTTAATTCACTATCCAAATATAAACATGAAATACAAGTCTAATAAAAGAATATAACTAGATTGTAGAAATGAATTAAGCAAGGCTAAAAGAAGTTAAAATTGTTCTCGCAGTCAGAATAACAAGATGAATATGGCAGTAGGAATGTGTGCCCGTAGAGGGGAAATACATCTTGCGTAAATTGTATCCCCCTCAAAACCTTAGAATTCAAAATGGTGTTCAGTAGGGTAGAAATATGTAAGATGTACAAATATATTATTTAAATTCAATTGTATATTTTTTTGAGTTTTTGTTGATAATACAATGTGTGTACAAATCGGAATATATCCAATATTATACTGACAGAATTGGGGTATATATTTATGATAAAAGGGGAAATATTAAGTATATATTTAAGATAAATAGGAGAAAAACTTTATATAATCATTATTTAAGATTTATTCAAGATGTCAGAACCAATTATCCAGACATGAATTTCTTTATAAAGTTCAAGGTTCAAATATTTTTGACTTGAAAGAGTAAAAATATGAGGAAAAAAAATGACTGGTTTTGTCATCCAGACATGAATTTCTTTGTAAAGTTGAACAGTTCAAATATTTTTGACTTAAAGGGGAAAAATAGATGACAAAATACAGACTGGTTTTGTTTTGAAGAAATTCTTCTTATGCTGGTGTGAATATATACCTTGTCTCATTGTTATGTTATGATGTGCAATATGTATATATATATATATATATATATATATCACAATGTACAAATATGTATTGATATGACCACTCTTTGGTGGAGAGATTTTGTTTTAGAAAATTTTATATACAGTATATAGCTATTTTTTTCTTGTGAATTAATATTTGCTGCATTCATGTTTGGCTCTGTAGAAGTAAAATTATACCTGACAAAAATATTATGTTTAACCTAAGATACATTGGTGAAGACTAAGATATGAATAGTAAACCTTGCAATTATTTTACTGACCATATTTCCTTCTATGTCACAATATAAGCTGACACCAAAAGTAATTAATTTATGGCACAGTAAAGGAAAAGTATAATTCAATTGGTATGTAAACGGATTTGGCATATAAGGTTTATTCAGAAATCAAAGCATGCATTTATAATTGTGAATCCTTGACCTCTAGCAAAAAAGCAGATTCTAAGATCAAAGATTTAAAAAGAGATATCAAACAAATTAATATATAAATCTGGTTAAACAGAAAATAAGATAGTTTTTTTGTAAGGTTCCTTTTTGAAGACTTTTGGGAAATTTGGTATAAAAGAATCTTAATATAGCAAACAATTTGCCATTTTATTATATAAGCAATAGTGGGTTAATTTCTTGTTTCCACACCATAACATAATGAAAATAAGATTAGTCTTGTGGTTGGGTATCAAATGTAAATGAATAAAGTTTGATTTTATATTTTTTACCAGGAATGTATTTTTTTGTTAATAGGTGAATTGATTAAATTGGATCCATTTGTTTACATACCATTATAAGAAATAAAGTCTTTTTTTTACTAATGCAGATTTCGGTTTTACTACCAGTAGATTTAGAATTGGTCTTTACTCTTTATTAGCTAATTTGAAAAATATGCAAATTTTAGACAAAATTTAACAATCTCCGATTTTCATCATTGGGTGAGTATATAGGTTAATGTATTCTATTGAATATTTTATATAGCAGATTTATTAAACTTATGTACAGGATTAACATGTATATATTGTTTCATGTATAGGAATTGGTTTGTAAATATGTGAACACAATCTAGATGTTTAAGTATTGAATATATAAACCTGACAAAGGATGAATATAGGAATTGATATTTTATGAACTAAAACCAGACTACACTAAAACCTGTCTAAAAGTAGTGATTTAAAGAATAAAACAAAAATAAATAATGAAGACTAAACTTCATAATACTTTTTGAAATTTTGGAAAACTCTTGTTTAACATATCAATCTATAAAAGAGGGACGAAAGATACCAGAGGGACAGTCAAACTCATAAATCGAACATAAACTGACAACGTCATGGCTAAAAAAGAAAAAGACAAACAGACAAACATTTATAACTTACTTTAACTAACTATAACTTACTTTACTAAATTCTGTCATACAGTAACTATTAGAAGAGTAAGTTTGACATAGACTTAAGCCGACTTCACTCATGATTCTTAAAATATTTCATGCTCTTTAAGAATGACAAATGAATTGAATTAATTCTCCTTGTTGTAGAAGTTGCCAGTTAAAATAATTACAGATAATTTCAATTAAAAATATTACAAAAAAGAAATAACTATTATTTGGCCTTTTGGTCTGTTTTTAGTATCAGAAGTAAGTTCTGTAAATGGTTGAAATTGTAAATTAGATATGGTAAAATATTTCATTCTTACTTTTTTCATCAGGCTTTACAAAAATAAGGATCTGACTTATGGAAGTTGTTCAATTCTTCTTTTAGAAATACTGAAATAAAAATGATTTGATTTAAAATCAAATTTTCAAATTTGATTTAAGCTGCAGAAATTTTGAATGTACAGTTTATATTTTAGCTTTTTTGCAATTATTTTAAATATTGAAAAAAAGTATCAGAATAGGTAATGCAAAATTAAAAACTCCAATGTCATTTTTTTTTATAGCATTTCTATGCAGTATTTCCTGAAAATGATATCTCTTAATCAAGAAGTTTTTCCCATTCCTCAAAAATCATAATAATAGGTGAACAGAAACATTTTGAGTTTACAAATATACATCTGGCAGTAATATACTTGGTTCCAACTGTCTTATTTCATACATCAAACATGTGGTATCAAATATCTTGCAACTGATAAAAATATTAAATTGTGCCATTGATATCAGACAGCAGTTTAGTTGTAAGTCAAAGTTTAGAGCTAAGGTATCAAAGAGTTACTTTCCCTTTGTATCTTCCGCCTCTTTTTTATAACACTAATATTGTAACCCATGTCTTTGTGATGAAAATTAACCACTGCACCATTGTAAACAACTATTTGTATCCATTGACTTTATGAATAATTTATACAGCTGCCATACACATGTGCTATCAAATAAATATAATAATTCTACATGCTGTTGTTTATTTTTGAACAAAATATTCTTTTACCTTTTAAAATAGGTTAAATTAAGAATGGAAATATACATAAACTAAAATTACAAAAACATACAAGACAAACAAAGGTCAAAGTTGCACTTTGTAAATACACATGTTTCTCAAAGCACGCCTCTTTTGGGGAGATCTTGAATAATCATAGAAAATTAATTTTGTTTACATACTGGTTCCCAGTTATGCTCTCTATGTACCATCTCACAGACACATAACTTGGAAATGTTACCAGTAAATAAACATGTGCATATTGTTTACATTTAAATCTGTGGTAACCTTTCATTCGAGGTAGGGGTAGTTAAGAAAATTAGTGTTAGTTTAAACTCTGAGAAGTTCAGGGCATATACACGTTGAAAATATGCCACACAGCCCTATATTTTGACCTTTGAAAAAAATTGCATATAACTTTCAATTCTAGGATAAGATTTTTTTCAAAACTTTATAGTAAAAGTGGTACAGTTTTAGCCGTAAAAGGAGTTCCTATGGGAAATTGCATTGTCAATATTCACAGAAATGCAACCTCTAAGGCTCATGACTTGGGACAGGCGCAAAAATACAACAAGGTTAAATTCAAACCATCTCCCTTTACCTCTGGCCAATGTAGAATAAACAAATTAACACACAGCGATACGTACAATAAAATTCAGTTTTAAAGAAGTCTTGAGTCCGATGTGAGAAAAGGTAAGAGGAGAAACTGAGGACTTCTTGAAATTACGGACATGACAGCTCCAGACCTTAAATCAACTGATTTAAAGATTGTCTTCATCATATGAAAATCAAGCACAATCCCTCCATTAGGAGTTTGGTATTATACTATCATAAAATATAATTGATTGATTGTTGGTTGCTTAACGTCTAGTGGCAACTATTTTATTCATATTCAGGACGAGAACAAGTTTACAATAAATACAATAGGTAGGTCTTGTCATAATAGAGGCCATCTGGGATGATGGTCGGGGAAATTTGGACTGCCACCGGAAAATGAGGGTATTTTGGATAGGGACAGAAATTTTGCCTTGTAACAGGCCACCTACGGACCCCTCAATGAGTTGTTGCAAGGGTTCTTAACGTGCAAAGAGCGTGGCACTCTCTTTACACGAGGCATCGGATTTAACGTCCCCAATCTGACCGGACGTGACTGCGAACTTGGTACATCCCGCACAGCCAAACGGACGCCCTACGTTGGCAAGCGTTTTACTGCCGGTCGGGAGAAGACCAAGTGACCATATTTCTATTCCCCAGTCACCCTTGGGGTTCATAAAATATATGGGAACAACATAATCTGGTTGCAAAGACCAGGAACATATACAAGATATATTAGATCACGAGTTATACATACTAGCAAGGACATATAACTAACGTCCTTGATACTAGCGTGTGGTTCCTCTACAAAGGGGGTTAAAGATACAGAGGTATAAAGGTAAGGTAAGGATATACTGTTCCCAGCAAAGACCAAGGTTACATTTCGAAAGGTATATTGTCTTTTCGAATGAACTTGTCCAATTTTATTTGGATTGACAAACAGTTTTTTTTTCAAATGAAATTAAATACAATCATATTGATGTACGGTACGCACTGAAACCCGGACCGGACCGAACTCCGGACCCGGACTTTGGTATGAAACCCGGACCCGGACTGTGGGTTTTTTACCACTTAGAATGTTTTTAAGATTACTGTCATATAATAAGTAACAGTATAAATAAAATAAAAAATAGGGAACCGAAATTTTCCCACATTTCGAGCGCAAAATTGAACAAAATGAGTAAAGTAAAGTAAGAAAGAGATATATAATAATTCCTTTGTCGTTTTTGTTTTATGGAAATTAATAAAATCTTTTTATTAGCAATGAAAGCAAATAAAATTCTTTTAATAAGAAGAGTGAAGCGCAATAGTTTGAAACATTCGAGGGTTATATTTTTTTTTGTTCTGTTTTCTTCTTCTAGACATTAAGGGAAAAATAGAATTCCTGCTTTTCTAAAATAAAATAATTCCCCGATGTGTTTATATTTCTCTAAGAAACTGTATAAATAGATTTTAAAATTATTGCGACCTTTTTTGTCTTATGACTTAATTCGTACTTCTATAAATAGTATATCACGGTTAATTTCCCCCTCTTCATATATTTTTTGTACCGTAAAATAAAATAAAAGGTTTACTTGCTCATTTGATTGATATCACAAAGTCTGTTAAAAGGATTAAACAATCCAATGTTTCACGAAAAAGGTAAATCAAAGACTACATTATCAATCATAATCAAGCATGTATAGAAGTTAGATTTAAAGGGGCATTAACTACGAGATATAATGAAAAAATGTTCAATATAGTGAAATAATTTTATTTTAGCAGCCATTGTCAAAATAAGCTTAGATACACCGCTTATGAATTATTCACTTGTAATCTACGTTTCAGTAGTATTCCTTTGGTAAGAAATACAGAAATAATCTTGTGTTATATATAATGAGTGACAACAATTGACTAACTGTATGTAAACTGTTTATTGACGTAAAGTATATTGACGAGAAATTTGATCAGCATGTAATACATAAGAAATTTATAAGATATGTATCCGACATTTAACGAAAGAATCAAATGTAATAGGCGAGTCCGGATGGTGACCTGAAGTAACCCCGGACTAGGTGTATTCGCAAACTATAGATATCGATAGAGATATAAAACTTCCCAAATTATTTGATGAAACGAACTTATTCATTTTTATTCATTCAACTTTTTGCTTATTGGATTGTCATCGGGAACATTAATAAAAGACGTTTACCCGAGAATCAACAAAATAATATTAGGCGAGTCCGGACTGTGACCTGATGTAACCCCGGACCAGGAGTATACGGATTGTATATAAATATACTAAATTATTTGTTTAATTAAAAGATTTTTTTCTCACCTTTTTGCTTTTTGCTTTTCTTTTCTTCATTTCTCTATTTCTTTAATTATTCGATTGGCATCGGTATAATCAATAAACGACACTTAAGCAGCGACCAACCGTGTAATACACAATCTTGAACAGGTGAGTCCGGACTGTGACCTGACATGACCCCGGACTAGCTTGAAGTTTACTATACCTGCGTGTATTGCATTACGATGACTAACTGTATGTAAACTGTTTATTGACGTAAAGTATATTGACGAGAAATTTGATCAAGCATGTAATACATAAGAAATTTATAAGATATGTATCCGACATTTAACGAAAGAATAAAAATGTAATAGGCGAGTCCGGATGGTGACCTGAAGTAACCCCGGACTAGGTGTATTCGCAAACTATAGATATCGATAGAGATATAAAACTTCACAAATTATTTGATGAAACGAACTTATTCATTTTTATTCATTCAACTTTTTACTTATTGGATTGTTATTGGGAACATTAATAAAAGACGTTTACCCGAGAATCAACAAAATAATATTAGGCGAGTCCGGACTGTGACCTGATGTAACCCCGGACCAGGAGTATACGGATTGTATATAAATATACTAAATTATTTGTTTAATTAAAAGATAGGTGAGATTATATATCAGAAAAGGTACACGTGAAAATTCTGGTAGAAAATACTGGATTTTCGATGTTCATTTGACATTTTTGATCGCTGTTGTGAGACAGTTTTAATCGTTTTACTCGGAGCTTTACCATTCTAAGAAAAACGTTTGGATGAAAATATCTGTTTTTATTATTTAATTGGTTCATATTTACATAGAGAATGATTTACCTACCAAAATTTGAAGCAGAAATGTCAAAGTAATATTAGAGTTCATCAAAGTTTCCATCAATCAACTGTACTGCTATTTCGCGAGGATAGTAGTTTTTATTCATGACTTCATCTTATTCTGAATGCTATTCATGTTTTGAGCACAATTTCCTAGTAGTTCACTTACAATTCAGTATTTTATATTGTCCATTTTATTGTAAGAGAAACAATTTAAATGGTCCAGATTTTCCTGAAGAACAGTTGAAGACATTATTGTGCTTAAAAACTGAGTGCTATATAACGAAGGACAATATTATAATTTCTCAAGTTACAAAATCCTATTTGATATGCTGATCAAATTTGAAATTTTTATATCTTTTTTTTTCATTAGATGCAACTTAGACGGTTAAGCATATTTTCTACAAGTCTTATGCTCTTCAGTTTTGGAAATTACGATAAAAATCGCAAGGTCACCATCTAAAAATGGATAATACCAATAGGGTATGACAAATCATCTCTTTTATCATAAATTTTAATATTAAACTTCACGCTAATGATATAGATATCAAGATCTAGGACAGGCCCCTGTTCATTGTTACTTTAAGCATTATTTAAAGTTAGTCATATTTGAGAGCCTATATATCATCTAAATTTTTTTATTTTAATTCTTTTTTATCAGATGTTTTTTCGATGGGTCATTGCTGATTTGGACTCAAACCAATAAAGAAACAGGTCTACAATAAGCGGTGCACTTTTAGTTCCCATATGAATTCCGACAACTTTTAAAACAATATACGAATATCCAAAACTAACGACAATGTTGCCTAGTAAAAATTCAAGGCCAGTTATAATATCAAAGCAGGTGCAATTGACATAGTCCTTTTGTTTTTTTGTTACAAAAAATGACCTTAAAGAGTTTGAACACATATATTCGCATTCTCACTTTTTAAATGCCCATTTAATTAGGTGTGTGATTTTTTTTCTTAATACGAATACGAGGCAAAGTGGTAGATAGGGTAGACAAATCAAAACTTTAAACCACTTCAAAATCATTAATATAAGCATGCGATTTATCAAATACTTCCAACGATTTTTTGACACTCCAAAAGTTATAAAACTATGTTCAAAGGCGTTATCTGAACTATTTATTAACAATTTTTTGATTGTACCAAGTGTACTAGTCAGTAGAATAGACAGTTTTGTAGTTGAACAATGGATTGAAACGAAATAAATCTACATTTTAAGGTGTTTTGTGCAACTTCAGAAGTCAGTATAAAGTTGGAACTTTCATTATATTTGGTTTTTGTGGAGCCTGAGACTTTTTTCACAAAAAGCTCGACATAGGGATAATGATCTGGCGGTGGCTGTGGCGGTGGCGTCAGCTCACTTCTTTAAAAAAAAAGCCTTACATTTTATAAGGCGGAAGACCTGAATGCTTCATAAAAAGTAAAATCACAAAAATACTGAACTCCGAGGAAAATTCAAAACGGAAAGTCCCTAACAAATGGCAAAATCATTTATACTTTTTTTGTTCCTTAACAGAATGATCATAAACATACCGGCAATATTTACAAAATCAAATACGTTATTTAATTTTAATAAAAGGTTATTTGAATCTTCAGGGCGATCAAATTTGGGAAACAGTTTAGAATAACAATATGCCTAAAGTTATAATATGAACGATTTTATACTTTTATTGCAATCCTTAAAAATTGTATGTAATTAATTTTCCGGTAAAGAACAGAGCTTGATTAATAAATAATATTTGCCGTTGTTGTTTAAAATAAAAAGTAGGTTCGAAATATTTGTATTGTTTGTTTGAAATTTTCTTTGATTTATTCTACGCTCATGAGAACGGTTTGTTTCAAAAGTTTTAGAAACTATATCTAAAATGTTGACAGAATCGGTTCTTGATATATTGCCAACAACACAAACACTATATTGCTACATCTTGTTATACATTTGTCTTTATTATGATTAACACTGTATGGACATCTGAAAAGATAGAAGTGTGTGTTTTCCGACCTATAAATATCTGACTTAATCATAAACCTCCTGCTTTACTAAATTAAATACGCTTTTTAAAAAAATCAGAGAAAAGCATTAATATGTCAAAATGAAGTTTTGTTCAAAACAATAATGTTTGCTTCAAATAATGCCAGATAAGCATGCAGTCAATGTAATTTGAATGTAGTAATTTATCGGTTTAATCAATAACACTTATGTTAAAGACCGGACTGCGGGTATAAATAGAATCCAATGAGAAATATTATGGCTTCTTAGGTTTTCTTTGCAGTTTTCAAGTGTAGTTAAGGACCATTTTTTCAGATATCTCAACTAATAATTTTTTGTTTCCTTTGGGAATAGTCAACCAAGTAGGAACATATATTATCTGCATTTTGACAAACTTATGTTGAAAAAAAATCATAAATATAAGAAATATTGACTGTTCAAAAACTCAAGTGGTCAAATTTTCAAAATTTGAATTTCCCAGACTGACAGATAAGGCGGAGCTTGCATCAGCTGTTTTCTGTTTTTGTTTACATAAATACCACATGCACATGCTGATAAGTGAAAAATTCTTACCTTGCATGTGTACAGCTTTAATCTAAACTTTATTACATTTCACAGTAATGACTTTTAAAAATTCCATTTGTTCATAATAACTAGTCAAGGTTAATTTTATTAATATGAAACTGAGTAATTTACTTTTAATGAAAATCATTTAGATTTGGTAGAAACTCCAATGTATACTAGAATAGGGAAGAATGTAATAATCAAAACACTAATCCCATTTGTGACCCATATATTCTTGACATGATGGATTTGGGAACCATTTCCTAACCAGTTCAAGGACACATTTTGGTATTAAATCTCTCCTGTGATACGTATATTTTCTCCTTGGTCTGTCCCTTTTAAGTGCGTGTCTCTTTCTCCTTAAATATCTTGGGTCATTCCACACCCCTCTATGAAAAAGGTTTGTCCAAAAACGTTTGAATTTATCTTTTCTTAAGAAAGAATTTCTTTCATGAGGTGCACAATTTTCATTTTCCCACCACATTTGTCTATTTTGTTCATCTGTTATACACGGGCGACATAAACAATAACTACATTCAGGTGACTCTTGGTCCTGTTCAATATGATAATTTTCTGAATGGTCATTGCTTTCAGAAATGTTCACATTATTCTGGTCATAATTAGCCTCTTTAAAATCCCAATTATTATGAGCAAAAAAGTAATATATTGCATCTCCCTGCTCTTGTGTTACTTCAAGTGCTAACACAGAAGTTCCATGTTTTATAAAATGGAAATGAACTTCCAAAATCTAGGATGTGTAATCTGCAACCCAAGGCACAATGAGGATTTCGATTTGAACAGATTTAATAAAAGTACTTGGAAATGTTGAGACACATTCTTTTGGGTAAAATAATAGTTCACAATTAAAAAAAAAATATCAGATATATTTTTGATAAAGGAATCTTCATTTTTTTTAATTTTCTTTATCCCAAGTAAGGCCTCAAAAATGCCCTATGACAGTGATATTTTACACATGCTGTGTTTGTGTGTCATTAATTTGGCGGGAATGGACATATCTGCAAGTACTAAAACTGTAACTGATACATTAGTAAAGGGGTGTGAGAAATTTTTAAGAACAATAAAGATTAATGTTCAAAACAAAAATAGTAAAATTCTTTATCATAAATTTTATTTTTAAATCTCATTCATATTTATCTCCTAAATTTGTCAAAAATTATGAACAAAATATATTACATATATATTAATAAGTTTGACTTGAGTACTTATATACCCCTTCTTAAATTAAATAGCTTGATCCATATGTCAGACAACATTACCTCCTCAGCCTTTCTTATAGTATTTCTAATAGTAATTTTTGTAAACGAAGACGGTTATTGAAGCTTTATTGCAAAAATGGAATGAAGAGAATGATACCAGTAACACCCAGTCAGAAGAGTTTCAAGCGAAACCCTGTCCATCCACATTCATCAGATTAAAGAAAGGAGACACAAACCAACATATTTTTCTTACTGCAGAAGATTCATTTAAGGGCATACGATACAGTTACAGTGAAGGTAATGACGTTGCTAACGTAAAATGTTATTTTCGCGACGTCAAACTCTGACATATCGGGAAAAGATGCATTTTTCGACTGATTTTTATCATTCAAACTGATTTAATTTGAAAACGAGTGCATGGACCCCTATTTTTTAAAACAGCAATTTGTTTCATTTTGCAAAGAGATTATGTGACCCAAATTTGATAAAACTGTAATTAGCGCAATTTTTTTAATTTTGATAAACATGCAGCAAAAAATGACGTTTTTTCCTCTATTCATGAACATTTGATAAATATAGAGTTATTTCGGAATAAAAATTGCATAATTTTTAATGATACTTATAAAATGCAGAAATTACCGATTATTTTACAAAAACCATTTTGTGTTTATCTTTTAAAACAAAAAAGTTATGTCTTTCTTTCGAAAAAGAAAATACGGACACAAATCTGAATTTTGAGCAATTATACAAAATTTCGACCTTATTTTACTCAAAAAGTAGCACATGAAGGTATATTTTTTATTACATATTTGATTTAATCAGGTAAAAAATAGCCTATATGCAAATTTTCATCAACTTGTAAATACAGGTTCAAAACTGTATCGTATGCCCTTAAGAGGCTTATATCGGTTGTTGATTGGCATGCAAGATGTTGTTAAGAAAAACTTAAACCTACAAAAATGTTGAAAAAAGGACATGTTTGTAAAACAAGCCTAAAATGTAACGATAAAGAGACACCTCATGTATTTTCTTGATCCTCCTCTCCTTATTTACCCACAAAGGATTACTTAGTGAACAATAGAGTAAATCATGGGATTACATGTAGTGGAATATTGCCTGCAGTCTACAAGAGATTTGCACAAGGATCAGGAATCGGGGTTATAAGTGATGAAAATCGTGCATCCTTTTTCAACGTTCACAGTCAGCACATACAAGAGGAGTATAAATATTCAACTGACATAGCACTTTTACAAGAGATAGCATCTTATGAAGAACTTGATAGCAAGATAGACATTATGTCAGATGCAAAACACGGCTGGCGTAAGAATGCAAAAGATACAAGTGTTGTTTGCATTGGAGAAAAAACACATAAAGTTATCAGTTGTGAACATGTTACGAAAACAATGGACCCTGTATCTCAACGACATGAAAGACTTGGGACAGAGAAGATCTTCAACTATTTACATAAAAACGATGTAACAGGGAATGTTCATTGCCATGACAGGAATTTGTCAATAAACAAATATGTAAGGGAAAATACAGAAGCAATCAATCAGAACGATGTTTGGCATTGTGTTAAGTCTGTAAAATCAGCTTTAAAGAAGGTGTCAACTGGATCTAAATCTTCTGAGGGAAAAACATGGTCATTCCAGTTATCAGACAAGCTTGAACCTGTGGCTACCCACATGCATTGGGCTATTCAGAACTGCAACCAAGATGAAAAGAAACTGAAGAAGAGTTTATTAAATATCCTCGATCACTATAAGAATATTCACACTGACTGCCATGAGAGTTCCAGGTGTAAGTTTGATGACAAATATGAACCGTCACGAATTGTAATAATCTCGCCAGTTGCTGAAAAACTTCTTTTAAGTGTTATACTTAAATCAACTCTATACAAATATGCAAAGGATTATGTTCTTGGAAGGGATACATTTTATGTTGAGAGTTTTAACAGTGTAACAAATATTTATCAAAACAAAAGAATTGTGTTCGGTGATAGCCAATACAATGCCCGAGCCAACCTTAGTGTACTTCACTGGAATGAAAATGTTGATAGAGACTTTACTTCAGTGTCAAATAATCAAAATCACAGGATACCAAGGAGTAAAAAAGGGAATAAAAACTACAAAAGAGCTACATATAAATTTAGAGACAATATTTGGTCAAGATTTATGAAAAGTATTTATTCAAAAAGAAATCGTAGACAGTAGAACAAAAAAAGTGTTTTAAATGTGATATTTCAAATAAAATTCTGCAGTTTTCAAGATATTTGTTTTTTTAATTAACTAGAAATAATCACAGTACAAGAAATTTAATACTGTGTACTATTTTCTGTAAATTTTTGTTTTTCTATTTCTGTAATTATAATTTAGATATTTATTGTAAATTATTCATACTAATTGATTTTTATCACTCATTGCAATTTTAATTATACTTACATATGTACATTTCTGTTACAATGATACATAAAATTTATCATTCAGATACAGCCATGTGTTATTATTGTAAACAGATGATGTGTATATTTATAAATAGGATGTTGATAACAACAAGCTCCTCCCATCCCCATACAGGTTTTATTGCTTACCACCTGGTAATTTTTATAGGTCAAGTCAGGTCTACACATATACAATAGATAACACACACATTTCTTTGACCTTACCTTTAGATAAACGTCCGTGTCTGATTTACCGGAAACCACTTTTATAATCGAGAGTTAACAAAACTTAAGGAGCAAGAAACTTATTTAAACAATAGCAGATAGAGAAATTCATAAATGTTATATAGCCAGTCTTATTCAAATTTATAGTTAGCCATACTGGTGCGGATTCAAGCTTTTGTTTGTATGGCTCTTTGCACTGTTGATTTTCAATTTGTTATTGGAACAAATTTCATGAACTGAAAGCTGACAGATATTCATTTTAATAAGATGGAATAATGACGAGAATAATCGCCTAGTGATAAAGTGAAAGCATTTTCTCCAAATTTTACGTGTCACATTGGGATGTATTTATTCAGACTTCATTGATATACTAGTATCTAAACACACATCTTTTTGGAAACCCCGACACGATGAGTACCAACACTCGCGAATCTCAGGAAATATTACGCTTATTTAAATGTGTCGTCGACACAGGCACTGATGTTCTCGCTGCCTTTGCTAAAGTTAAACTTTTACCAACATTCAACGGAAATTTCAAACAATTTCTTGAGGACAAAAAACATGAAATCTTTCACTTATGGCAATCTAAAAAGCTATCATGTTGTGAGTGTCCACCTGCCGGTTACAACCTTAAACGTAAGAGTCATATGGATAACTGGATATTTAAAAAGATTTATGATGATAGTGGTCCTGAGGAAAGGAGACATATTGTCCGTAATAGCGGACATGTTGTACAAGTATGTCTTCACAAATATGTCACACGAAATATTGCAATTGACGAGCTTGATATAAGTATAATATCGTTTCTTCTTCGGAATTTGGCAGTATTATCCCAAAACGAGACCACTTCATTGGATACAATTACAACAACACGAAGTCAGATTTGTCATGTTTATTCAATGAACTGTCTCCCATTGATATTCTTGAATACAGCATGGACTGCATTGGAGAATGCTTTAGTAGACCTGGCGGATCCTTCGTACAAAGGGATGACCCGAAAACAAATCAAGTACTTGCGCAAAGTAGATTTAGAGAAGGAAGAAATAACAGAATTGACGAAAAACGTCGAGGAGCTGAATACTGTAAGTACATGTACATCTGTGCTTGATTATTTTCTAAAATTTATACAACAAAGCTAGCTAGAAATCTTGACCTCTATAATTATGAACAAATCTTTACAATGATCACGTGTCTGGTTTACGAATGAAAGGGTCACAATTGTGTTTGAACTTTTGATTTTGCCATTTGATTATGGACTTTCTGTTTTGAATTTTCTTCGGAGTGCAATATTTTTTGTGATATTACTTTTTTTGTAAATTTTGTTGAGCACCCTTCATTGGAAAGATAAAACAACTTCCAAATCCTCTATCATTGATACAATGCGCAAATATCTTATCATTGGCATAACTAAAGAGGAATAAGAGCATAAGAAATCAATAGCCAATTTTGTACACGAAGGATAAAAATGTCTTCATTAAAAAATATCTCTATTGGTCAATAATAGCTCATCATTATTACTTAGACTGTCTTCCTTTTTCATATCAGAGTGTCTAAATATAAGAAAGAGTGAACTTATATGATACATCATTTTGTAACTTTTCATAATTTAGCATGATATGTTATCATGGAACCTTTCATTCTACCATGTCAATTATTATAGTTGTATGTAATGCCATAGGTCTTAACCATTTATTGTTAATGAGTTTGTGCCAATAAAAATATTTGTATTTGTATTTTGCATATGCATTTTAAATGGGAACAACATCTTGGTTTGATACATCTTTATAGGTGAATGCCACAACCTCGTAACTAAATAAATAAGAGACAAAAGGTACCAAAGGGACATTCAAAGTCATATGTCGAAATTAATTTGGCAACACTATGGCCAACAGACAAACAGGCAAATGACAGTACACAATACAACACAGAAGAATAAAAATTGGGAAAATAAAACCCGGCCAAACAAATTGGGTGATCTTAGGTGTAAATAAAATCACAATTTTCTTTTTGAAAAAAGTTGAAAAAGAAATTCAACAGGCTTTAAAAAATCCAAGTTTCATCATAAATTTGTGTATCAAGCATACATATTTGTTATAAAAGAGAAGCTACTAAAAGACAAAAACGTCATCAAAACACTAGATAAAGATCACTAGCACCATCAAAAGCTGTAGATCATCTGAAGTGCTCAGGAAGGGAATGCAGATCCTGTTCCACTATTGGCACACGTCATGTTTCTCATTCATGTACATAGTAAGTATAAATATCTGTTATAAATGATGTGAAAAACTTCAAATCTCCAAACTCATTTCTTAGAGCATGATCGGTCATTCAAATTCACAATTGGTCGGGCCTTGCAAAGGTGGAAAAAAATAAATCAAATGATACGTCCAAAAGTCATATGTCTAGGTTTCCAAATTGTCGGGAAATTTTATGTTTCTTTATGATGTTTTCGTCAACTTCTGCAAAAGAACAAACATCCTGATTGGATACTGGCTAAACAGACACTTTTACGTCATTTGGTCTTATTACCAATTATACCACTTGTTCGTTCTTATTTTGAGATATGCAATTATGCAACTTATATTTGGGCACTTTACCTGGTTCTTTAATGATCTTTAATGATTCAGTATGTGAAATGTTATTGTTAAATTCTGATATAAAAAACGTGTAATATAGATATTTTTGTAGAATAGATTTGATTGATTGTTGGTTGCTTTACGCCGCATTAGCACAAAAAGGCTATATATCGCGGCGATGTAAAAAAGACAAACGTTCAATAGGTTTTGGAATTTTATTATTTATGAGACAAAGGTAGCTTATATCAAATTCTGAATACATCTGCTAATATATGTGACCAGCCACGACATATCCAGGCTTATGGAGGTAGAACGTCATTGTGAGAAAAACGCCGTTAACTATATGTGACTAGCCATTTCCAGTCTTAGGAGGGTACATTGTCTAAAATTTGATTTTTGTATATTTATCTAGAATATTCCGAAACAAAACTCTCTGTCATGTTATTATGACATATTTGTTGTAATAGCAATGAAACGAGACATTTCGAATACCGGTATGAAAATGAGACTGTTCTATGACGACTTTTACTTATTGAAGGCACTAATTTATAAAACACAAAATTGTTGTATTTATTGGCTCTTAGTGATGTTTGATAGCGTTTTTGAATAAAATTTCAAAGACTTAAATTTATTACAATGCAAACAATTCTTATCTCTATTTTAGAACATGTAATTTAAAGTTGTTGAAATAAAATTAGTTTAAAATTTGTCAAAGTAAGCTTTAAGAATTCTTTTTTTTAATTTAGATTTATTATGCATGTCTCTAAACATACTATGCGACGCGTAACAGTTTATAAGTAAGTGTTCTCATATATTAATTATACAGCAGAGCATTATTTGTTTGTTTGTAGCTCTATTTTAGAACATGTAATTTAAACTTGTTGAAATAAAATTAGTTTAAAATTTGTCAAAGTAAGCTTTAAGAATTCCTTTTTTTAATTTAAATTTATTATGCAAAAGATGTCTCTATACATAGTATGCGACGCGTAACAGTTTATAAGTAGGTGTTCTCTTATATTCATTTGATACGGTACATTTATTATAGATATATTTCAGACTTCATTTATGAAAGGAAATCTATAGAGCAGAAATTTGATTTATTTTTTTTTCAGTTTAAAATGTAGATTCAAATATTTTTCACTTCAAACGATAAAGTAAAACTTCATAAAAACTTATGTATGATGTATAGTTCGGCGTCCGCAAAAGAGAAGCAAAGGAAAGTGTTTATCTCTTTTTCACAAATACGTATTTCGTTGAATCTCGATATTTATCATGTTTATAATTTTTCTAACAATGACTTTCTACCTCCATAAGCCTGCAAATGTCATGGCGGGTCACATATATGCAAAGTGAAAACTAAAATGAAAATGCAGGTGCACTGTCTTTATTATTAAACTTTGAATCTTCAATAAGACATGAAAACAAGGATTTATACAGTACAATTACTACTATCAAAAATTCTTGTTCACAAAATGTCTAGATAGCTAACTTTATCACAGTAATCTAAATTCATACCAAGTCTACTTCCGGTTGTGTTACTGCAGTCAGGATTGAATACAATTTGATTGACAATTTGTTTGATTACAGGTAATGCATGAAGTATTTGACATGCAGAGAGTAAACAACGGTATAATCAAAAATGGATTTACAACATGTGAACATCAGATCTTAAAAGCCAAAAAAGAAATAATCCAGAACACAGATAAGAAATTTGGTAGGATAGAATAATATTTATACAACTATCTGTTTTTTTGGCAAAATAAATTACTATGACGACCATAGGAGCTGGACACATTTGTGTCGGTTATCTATGCTCTTCAACTTCGCAATATTTGATTTTGATTTACAATTGATTTGATTCGAGTGACACTGATGTAGACATAACGCGCGTCTGTCATACCAAATTATAAGCCTGATTTCGTTGATGATTTTTTGCATTTGAAATAACAAGCTATTCCCTACATGCTGTAAGGTTTTTAAATCTGTTAATACATAAGATCATTTTATTTTTCTGTTTTAAAAACAACGACGATTAACCCTATGAATTATTAAGTTAACATAAAAGTCAACACATTTATACATATAACTAAAAAGAAGATGTAGTACGCTTGCCAACGAGACATCTCTCTACAAGAGACCAAATGACATATAAATAAACAACTATAGGTTACCGTACGGCCTTCAACCATGAAAAAAACCCATACCACATGCTCAGCTATAAAAGGTCCCGAAATGACAAATTTAAAACAATTGAAACAAGAAAACTAACGGCCTAGTTTATGCACAAAATAAAGAACGAAAAACAAATATGATACATAGCAACAAACGACAACCATTGAATTACAGGCACATACATCATGTGGCTGGGTTAAACTTGTTTGAAGGCAACCTTCCCTAACCTGGGACAGTCGTGTAACAGTAACAAATAAGAACAAACAAATTATACAAATCAGTTGTAAAGACATCCAAGGGTGACTGTGAAATTGAAGTATGGTCACCATTGGTCTTCCTTCGACCGGCAGTAAAACCCTCGTCATAGTGGGGCGACCATTTGACTGTTCGGGATGTAAACATTTGCAGCCACGTATTGTCAAAATGGGGAAGTTTAATTCGATGCCTCGTGTAAAAAAAGTATCATACACTTTGCACGTTAAGAACCCCTGCAACACATCTTTAAGGGGTCCGTAGATTACCTGTTACAATGCTAAATTTCGGTCCCTATCAAATATACTCTCATTTCCCGTGGCAGTCTAAATTTCTCACATCTTAATCCTGGACGCCTCTATTAAAGAACAACTACCTATTGTATTTATTGTTAATTTGTTCTCGTCCTGAATATCTGTATAAAATCTTTGCCACTTGACGCTAAGCAGCCAACAATCAATCAATTAGTTGAAAAGAGCACTATCGATTTGTCCTGAAGAAAAACAATATTTCGACTTAGGAGGACAAAACGCAAGATACTGAATAAATGAAATTAAAAACAAAACGTCCACTGTTTTAATAACGACGAAAAATTCAACACTATAGAAACCTTTTCATATAGCTCTTCAACTGTTTCGTTACTTAAACATCCCTCGGATTTCAAATGTTTGGCTTTGAACGTTCCTGATGAAGGTAAATCCAGAAAAGCGCCTCGGACGCATGAAATTATTTAACGTGTTGTTTTCAATTTTTTAATCAACATAAGCGAAAGTAAGAAAATAGGTACACCAGATTCAGTTAAAGATAACAATGTCAGTTAATAACTTGTTTCGTCTTGGGTCTGGAAAATGAATTGTGTGTTTCATATAATTCGTTCACAGTTTATCTTAAAATCTTATAGATAAAATCAATAGCAGTGGAGTATTGCGAGAAATCTTCTGTGTTTAAAACGTATGGCAAGCCGTTTTACTATTTATTCGAATTTCAAGATATCTCCTATAATATATAAGATATCTTATATAATTTCATTTTTATAAGATATCTCATATATTATATAAGATATCTTTAAAGTTATATGAGATATCTTTAATGTTATATAAGATATCTTTAATGTTATATAAGATATCTTTAATGTTATATAAGATATCTTTAATGTTATATAAGATATCTCATAAAGTTTATATTATATCTTATATACTTTCTAAGATATCTTCTAAAGTTTATAAGATATCTTATATAGTTTATGAGATATCTTATAAAGACAATTATATAAGATATCTGATAAATTATATGAGATATCTTATAAACTGTATAAGATATTTTATAAAATATATAAGATATGTAATTATAAACTATATAAGATATCTTATAAACTATATAAGATATCTTATAAACTATATAAGATATCTTTTAAAGTTTATGACATATCTTGAAGTAAGAATAAATAGCAAAACGGCTTGCCATAAAAACGTGTTTTTTTAGCTCACCTGGCCCACAGGGCCAAATGAGCTTTTCTCAACACTTTGCGTCCGTCGTCCGTCGTCGTCCGGCGTTAGCTTTTACAAAAATCTTCTCCTCTGAAACTACTGGGCAAAATCAAACCAAACTTGGCCACAATCATCATTTGGGTATCTAGTTTAAAAAATGTGTGGCGTGACCCGGTCAACCAACCGCCACGGCTAAAAATAGAACATAGGGGTAAAATGCAGTTTTTGGCTTATAACTCAAAAACCAAAGCATTTAGAGCAAATCTGACATGGATTAAAAATGTTAATCAGGTCAAGATCTATCTGCCCTGAATTTTCAGATGAATCGGTCAATCGGTTGTTGGGTTGCTGCCCCTGAATTGGTAATTTTGAGGAAATTTTGCTGTTTTTGGTTATTATCTGGAATATTATTATAGATAGAGATAAACTGTAAACAGCAATAATGTTCAGCAAAGTAAGATCTACAAATAAGTCAACATGACCAAAATGGTCAGTTGACCCGTTTAGGAGTTATTGCTCTTTATAGTCAATTTTTAACCATTTTTCGTAAATTAAAGTAATCTTTTACAAAAATCTTCTCCTCTGAAACTACTGGGCCAAATTAATCCAAACTTGGCCACAATCATCTTTGGGGTATCTAGATATAGGAAGATGTGGTGTGAGTGCCAATGAGACAACTCTCCATACAAATAACAATTTAAAAAGTAAACCATTATAGGTTAAAGTACGGCCTTCAACACGGAGCCTTAGCTCACACCGAACAACAAGCTATAAAGGGCCCCAAAATTACTAGTGTAAAATCATTCAAACGGGAAAACCAACGGTCTAATCTATATAAACAAAACGAGAAACACGTATATATTACATAAACAAACGACAACTACTGTACATCAGATTCCTGACTTAGGACAGGTGCAAACATTTGCAGCGGGATTAAACGTTTTAATGGATCCAAACCTTCTCCCTTTTTCTGAAACAATAGCATAACATCACAACAAAGAAAAACATACGATAAAATATCAATTGGCAGACTTAACTCAATCAAAAAACGTATGATTAAACAATGATAGAATAAATTTGATCTGCGATATCTGAATACAGATGCACAGTTAATTAAATATTAGAGACAAACATTCATGACCAAAAAGCTAACAAACAAATTCAAAAACAGGACATGACTGAGAAATATTTAACCAATCAATGTTCACTTTAGAAAAAAACCGGTTTTTTTATAATCTTGAAGTTTATACAAATGTTGTAAGAATAAGTGAAAAAATGTGTGGCGTGACATGGTCAACCAACTAAGATGGACGCCACAGCTAAAAATAGAACATAGGTGTAAAATGCAGTTTTTGGCTTATAACTCAAAAACCAAAGCATTTTGAGGAAATCTGACATGGATAAAAATGTTTATCAGGTCAAGATCTATCTGCCCTGAAATTTTCAGTTGAATCAGTCAACCCGTTGTTGGGTTGCTGCCCCTGAATTGGTAATTTTGAGGAAATTTTGCTGTTTTTGGTTATTATCTTGAATATTATTATAGATAGAGATAAACTGTAAACATCAATAATGTTCAGCAAAGTTAGATTTACAAATAAGTCAACATGACCGAAATGGTCAGTTGACCCGTTTAGGAGTTATTGCCCTTTGTAGTCAATTTTTAACCATTTTTCATAAATCTAAGTAATCTTTTACAAAATCTCCACTGAAACTACTAGGCCACAATCATCTTTGGGGTATCTAGTTTGAAAAATGTGTCCGATGACCTGGCCATTCAACCAAGATGGCCGCCACTGCTAAAAATAGAACATAGGGGTAAAATGCAGTTTTTGGCTTATAACTATGAAACCAAAGCATTTAGAGCAAATCTGACATGAAGTTAAATTGTTAATCAAGTCAATATTTATCTGCCCTGAATTTTTCAGATAAATTGGACAACTGGTTGTTGGGTTGCTGCCCTCCAATTGGTAACTTTTAAAGAAATTTTGCCGTTTTTGGTTATCTTGAATACTATTATAGATAGCGATAAACTGTAAACAGCAATAATGTTCAGCAAAGTAAGATCTACAAATAAGTCAACATGACCTAAATGGTCAATTGACCCCTTAAGGAGTTATTGCCCTTTATAGTCAATTTTTAACAATTTTCATTAATTTGGTAAATTTATGTAAATTTTTACCAAATATAGTTCTCTGTTACTAATGGGCAAAGTTCATTATAGATATAATTGTAAGAAGCAAACTCGTTCAGTAAAGTAAGAACTTCAAACACATCACCATCACCAAAATACAATTTTGTCATGAATCCATTTGTGTCCTTTGTTTGATATGCACATAGACCAAGGTGAGCGACACAGGCTCTTTAGAGCCTCTAGTTTTATTTCCTGCTTGATGTCGTCGCAACGTATATCCTGTTTTTACCCGTTTTAACATACTTGTTTGGTTTTTAACTTGCTGATTAATAAGTATATATAGTTATCAAAGGTACTAGGCTTATAATTTGATACGTCAGACGTGTGTTTCGTCTACATGTAGGACTCATCAGTGACGCTCAGATCAAAAATAGTTATAAAGCCAAAAAAGTATAAATTTGAAGAGCATTGAGGACCCAAACTTCCAAAAAGTTGTGCCAAATACGGCTAAGGTAATTTATGCCTGGGATATGCAAATCCTTAGTATTTCGAATAATTCACACCTTTGTAAATCATTGGCCATTGTTTAATGTTTCTCGTACAGATTCGAAAAATACTTATATTGTCGAAAAACTCATATGGTCTGGTCCGTTAATATATTAACGAGTATATACTCATATTATCTGACCATACTCGTAAAGTCGGACCATATGAGTATATACCAATAAGTCGACATGACCAAAATGGTCAGTTGACCCGTTTAGGAGTGATTGCCCTTTATAGTCAATTTTTAACCATTTTTCGTAAATTAAAGTTATCTTTTACAAAAATCTTCTCCTCTGAAACTACTGGGCCAAATTAATCCAAACTTGGCCACAATCATCTTTGGGGTATCTAGTTAAAAAAAAATGTGTGGCGTGACCTGGTCAACCAACAAAGATGGCCGCCACGGCTAAAAATAGAACATAGGGGTAAAATGCAGTTTTTGGCTTATAACTCAAAACCCAAAGCATTTTGAGGAAATCTGACATGGATAAAAATGTTTATCAGGTCAAGATCTATCTGCCCTGAAATTTTCAGTTGAATCAGTCAACCCGTTGTTGGGTTGCTGCCCCTGAATTGGTAATTTTGAGGAAATTTTGCTGTTTTTGGTTATTATCTTGAATATTATTATAGATAGAGATAAACTGTAAACATCAATAATGTTCAGCAAAGTTAGATTTACAAATAAGTCAACATGACCGAAATGGTCAGTTGACCCGTTTAGGAGTTATTGCCCTTTATAGTCAATTTTTAACCATTTTTCATAAATCTAAGTAATCTTTTACAAAATCTCCACTGAAACTACTAGGCCACAATCATCTTTGGGGTATCTAGTTTGAAAAATGTGTCCGATGACCCGGCCATTCAACCAAGATGGCCGCCACGGCTAAAAATAGAACATAGGGGTACAATGCAGTTTTTGGCTTATAACTATGAAACCAAAGCATTTAGAGCAAATCTGACATGAAGTTAAATTGTTAATCAAGTCAATATTTATCTGCCCTGAATTTTTCAGATAAATTGGACAACTGGTTGTTGGGTTGCTGCCCTCCAATTGGTAATTTTTAAAGAAATTTTGCCGTTTTTGGTTATCTTGAATACTATTATAGATAGCGATAAACTGTAAACAGCAATAATGTTCAGCAAAGTAAGATCTACAAATAAGTCAACATGACCTAAATGGTCAATTGACCCCTTAAGGAGTTATTGCCCTTTATAGTCAATTTTTAACAATTTTCATTAATTTGGTAAATTTATGTAAATTTTTACCAAATATAGTTCTCTGTTACTAATGGGCAAAGTTCATTATAGATATAATTGTAAGAAGCAAACTCGTTCAGTAAAGTAAGAACTTCAAACACATCACCATCACCAAAATACAATTTTGTCATGAATCCATTTGTGTCCTTTGTTTGATATGCACATAGACCAAGGTGAGCGACACAGGCTCTTTAGAGCCTCTAGTTTTATTTCCTGCTTGCTGTCGTCGCAACGTATATCCTGTTTTTACCCGTTTTAACATACTTGTTTGGTTTTTAACTTGCTGATTAATAAGTATATATAGTTATCAAAGGTACTAGGCTTATAATTTGATACGTCAGACGTGTGTTTCGTCTACATGTAGGACTCATCAGTGACGCTCAGATCAAAAATAGTTATAAAGCCAAAAAAGTATAAATTTGAAGAGCATTGAGGACCCAAAACTTCCAAAAAGTTGTGCCAAATACGGCTAAGGTAATTTATGCCTGGGATATGCAAATCCTTAGTATTTCGAATAATTCACACCTTGGTAAATCATTGGCCATTGTTTAATGTTTCTCGTACAGATTCGAAAAATACTTATATTGTCGAAAAACTCATATGGTCTGGTCCGTTAATATATTAACGAGTATATACTCATATTAATTGACCATACTCGTAAAGTCGGACCATATGAGTATATGCATATACTCATATGGTCACAACCCAGTGGCGGATCCAGAAATTTTCATAAGTGGGGGCCCACTTACTGACCTAAGAGGGGGCCCGCTCCAGTCACGCTTCAATAATTCCCTATATAAGCAACCAAATTGTTTCCCAAAAAGGGGGGCCCGGGACCCCTGCCCCCCCTAAATCCGACTCTGCAACGATATAAGCATATGGTTCAAATACTTGAATGGTCCGGAATATATGCATGCAACCGTTTAATAATTTTCTAAACATTATACTGACGAGAAACTCGTTTTATATAACTTAGCATGTCAAAAGCATTATGTGCATTTTCGTGTGATAAATATAGTAATTTAAAAAATAATGTTTGATATGTTGTTTACGGGATTTCCAGAATTTTGCAGTTGTTTGCAGAAAAATCCAATAAATGTTGTCATAAGACATGTAACAGTACAATTTTAGACTATCCGTTACACATGCTACACGCACGTTTTATTTAAACGTCGACAGATTGAGAAAAAGAGTAAAACTACTTGCATTATACTATCATATGAGTCTTTTGGCAGTAAACATTTATGCATTTCTGTATCAGCATAATTGATATTTATATGTTAATCTGTTTTAAAGCTGAAATGACAGAAGAAATACAGAAGCTGAAAGCAACGATTAGCATATTTATAGAACAAAACCCAAGAAGAAATGAATCACCAAATACACACAATTATGAACACATAGGTAAATATTGTAAAGCAAACGCGTTACAAAATGTGATGGTTATCATGAAGTCAAATCAGATCTCCATCTCAGACGTGATTGGTTAGTACCACCCATACATATATTGTTACAAGCGTTTTTTAAAGGAATAAATGATGACTTTTTCTATCGCCAAATGTTTGAGAAATCATTTCAATTATGTCGTAGAAATGTTATCTATATCAAAAACAATTCATAGATTTTGACAAAATTAGTCCATCGCTCATAATCCAATCCAGACCAATATTGGTAATTGTATACGATTTTATCAACTACGGTGTCAGATGAAATATCTTGATTGTAAGTGTATGACTGCATATTGGATATTTGTTAATTTTAGTGATAAAAATAGCTTTTTCAATTGCGTTTAAATGATTTAAAAATGAATTAACCTTCTAATATGAATATGAAATGTTTAAATTGTGTTCGTTACAAACGAGCCCCAATATTCCTTCCTCGATGTAAAACAAGCTTTGTATATATATATATATATATATATACTTTGGACTAGGGATTACTACACAGTTTTCAAAACCACACTTACAGAAACATTTATTTTCTTTTAATATAAAAAGAAGATGTGGTATGATCTTCCATATTTCTGGTTTATTTGTGTACCAAAATGACATGTAGCATATATTAAACAGAAAGTTCCAAGTATAGTAAGGACGATACGAGTAGTGAAGAAGTGTATGCTCAACAAGGAGCAAAACCAAAGTGCATGCCTGAACATGCTGAAGGTATGTTTCTTATTACATCTCATACATTTTTATATTATCATATAAAAAAAAGGTTTTTCAATTTGATTTACGTAGTATCATCATATACTATTTATGCTATGTAAACACTACCTTGATTATACATACTAATTATGACACATGAAAAGTGAACGTTAATTGTCCGTATTGTAAATCCGTTCTTATATTAAACGAACTTGATATAACAAGCTAAGGGAAACACAACATAAATTGTTGACCATGAACGAGAAACACAACATTTATCATTTTCCATGAATGAGAAACACAGCATAAATTATTTACCATGAATGAGAAATACAAATGGTTTTTTTTACCATGAAATAATTACATTAGATGTATGTTTCATTATAATACGTTATTCTGATTGGATAACAAGCAATCTCGTGATATTCCTTAATAAATTGCATTACACAATACAACTTTTTATTCATGATGACACGAGGTCCCACAATAAAGTGCACAGGTAAATGAAACAAAAACTTGATAAAAGGCGTGTTTTCATGATCCTATAGGTAAAAATGTAATTATAAGTATTGAATGCTTTTTTTTTTGTAACTTTATAGGGTTGTAAAAGCGTTGACCGTGCGCACATTTTTAGTATGAAGCGCTTCCGCGCTTCATACAAAATGTACTTTACACCCCAATAAATTTACAAAAAAGAGCATTCAATTCTCAAATGAATGTTGATGTGATTTCAATAAGCGTTGATCTTTGGCTCCTTAAAAATACAGAAAAAAAAAAACATCAATGAGACAGCAACCAAACAAGACAAAACCTGATGACAATAAACAAAAAGAAAATGTTAGTTATCACAATAAATATATCTTTATTGCAGATATAAGGCACATTCGCGCTTCCTGTCATGTCGAAGGAGAAGAATTAGATGAACAGTCAGCTGTGCAGTTGTTGCCGGAAAACAAACATAGTTTTCCCCCAGACTTGTGCTTTAACATTATTACCGCTGAAAAAAAGTGCCTTCTTTTAGAGTTAAAAGCAACTTCAGAAATTTTACAAGACATAGAATCATTTCGAATGGCTTTGAGGGCATTGATAATTCAGATTGCTGTTGCTGGAAAAATTGATATCAACAAACCAAGTACAATAACTTTGAAGTTGATATTTAAAGATGATCTCACGGAAGGTAACTTTATTGTTATTAATGTCCTAACTAATAGTGTATCAGACTAAACAGATCAGAAAGGATGCATTTCTTTAACAACAACGAAACATTAAACATGGCTTACCCTTTACACTTCGTCCGGGTGGAAATCGAAGGACCTGCAGGGATCTCCATGGCCTATTTAACGATGGCGCTCGTTTCGTCGTTGCTTCAAACCATCAATACCGGTAATAGCCAAATAAATCCATCTAAGCTAGGTCAACTTTGCCTTAGGGAGTTGAAACATCAGTTTCGTAATAGTTCTGAAATTTATAAACGAACACAATCCTCAAGAACTATAAATTAAAGAAACAACAAACACGGATTCTTCTGCATCATTTTTAGACGTAAACGTCGAATTTGACATAAGCAGTCATGTCAGTACCAAAATCTATGACAAACGATACCATTTTAATTTTGAACTTATCAATTTCCCTCCACCTTAGCAGCAATATACCAGCTTCATCTGCATATAGGATTACATTTCCCGACTTGTTCGTTATTCACGAGATTGCAGGTGCTACGCAGACCAGACTCAAACGTCAACAGTGTCTGACCAGAAAGTAGACAAACCAGGGTTATGTCATAGAACGTCTCGTCCTGTTTCTAAAAAAGTTCATCACAAGACTTATAAAGATATTTTACTTTTAATGCAGAAATAACGTCAAACTAGAGCGATTTAACTGTATTCATCACTTTTGACCTTTATAGTTTAAACACATTTATTCGCCATCATTACAAATATATCATCATACAAACCTTAATTAAAATAGGATTCGGAAACAAACTGCACACAACTTATATTAATCCGTTTCCTTAAAATACCAACTCCAATTAACGATTACATAAATATAGCATGCAATGTTACAATGATATGGAACAAGAATAAATAAGTAACTAAATTACAAAATAAGAAAGGAGAAAAAATATAATATGAAAATAATGAAAATACAACAAAAGAAGAAATTAAAAAAATAGAAATAATTAGAAAAAATAAGAAAGAAAAAAACAACACTTAAATACTACACACATGTCCAGATGAAATGCAACTTTGCGAACTATAAGTGGATAGCAAGTTAACTTGGAAATCTATTGCACTTTAGTAAGAATTTTTGTACTTTTCCAAAAATATCTTTGTTTTGGTCTAAAGTTAGAGCTTGTGGTCCAAATAAAAGTAAGTTTTTGTTTGGTGTCACTGGATAATTAATTGAGAAAATAATTTCATTACGCAGTGCGTCATATTTTTTACAATGCAATAAAAAATGAGCTGTGGACTCGACTAGACCACACGAGCAGTTTGAAGAATCTACTAGATTTCGTTGGAACAAACGTTCATTTAAAGAACTACTATTCATCCCTAACCTGGCATGTAATACTTGACCCATTCTTGTACCAGTGTAGTAAAAATTAGGCATTTATTATTTGGGCTTTTTATACGACTTTTAAAAATACTAAAAGACGTAGAATTTCTCGTTTAATCTGGTAACTTATTCCACAATTTAATAGACACAGGAAGGACATAATCGGAGTATAAATTAGTGCCTCGAAGTAATTTGAGCCTGACGAGTTAATTGGTTATGTAAATTTACTATTTAATTTGGTACCAAGTTTTGTAAATAATCGGGAGTTTGACCTTTCAAGCAATATAACGAACGCCGATCAAAATGATGTTGCCAAATAACTATTTGTTTCATGTATGCCATCAATACACTTCACAAATTCAATACCAGACTAACCTAAAATGACATATCAGCCATATCAGGTGTGAATGACGATTTCAAATATCGCAAAAAAAAAAAAAAACAAACAAACCCCACTGTGTAATAAATTCAAAGCGCACTCGACGTTTGTTTTACTTTTCAATTACCTAAGTAATTTAACTAAGTTGATAATATTGCTTTTATATCAAGGTGGAGTTAAGAAATTAATGCCTGAAATTGGTACTTGTTTTCATACTACGTGTCGTGTTTATTAAGTAGAATACATTGTGTATACAACATAAGTTTTATTGATACACATATAAATATATTGAAAAAAGTTCAGTTACGTTTCGACCAACTTAGAATGAAATTCAAAACAGTGTGGCTGTGGCCATTGATTGACACATTAAATTCATCCATTGACTGGGACAATTTACGTGAACGGTTGTCTGTAACGACCACTATTCACGACGTACCTACGATAGACATTTAAACTGTGGGGTCACCAAAGGTTTCTTAACGCCTTTAATTATAAAATAATTTGAAAAATTAATCAGGAATAACCTTTATGTTTTGATTTATATAATTGATATAAATCAAAACATCGTGTTATTTCTGATTAATTTTTCGAATTACTTTATTAAGGTGTTGAGAACCTTTGGTGACCCCATAGTTTAAGTGTCTTTAAAAAGTACATAGTGAGAAGTGGTCGTTACATACAAACGTTCACCTAAATTGTCCCAGTCAATGGATGAATTTAATGTGTCAATCAATGGCCACAGCCACACTGTTTTGAATTTCATTCTATGATGAAATGATATAAAATTCCAGTGCAATATAATTCTTAAGGGTCAAAATGTATTTGACTATTACCCGATGAGACAACAATACGTATAAACAATGTTTGTACGTCAATTTAAGCGAGGACCAATTTGTGATCGAGATTCTTGTTTTTGTGAATATAAATAAATACAATACTCATGTTAATAACTGTCATTTTCAGCCGCAACTTTTAAACATTTGATAACTATTAACACTTCATATTTGAAAATCAACGATATTATACAAATATAGCTTTTGTATGAGGTCGAGACAAGGATATATTGACCTGAAAGAAGTATATTGACTGAGGACGAAGTCCGAGGTCGATATACTTCTTTGGGTCGATATATCCTGTATTGACCTCATACAAAGGCTATATTTGTTATATTATTAATTTCCGACCATGTTTGTACCAAAATCGTCATTTAGGTTTGTTGGAACTTTATAGATATACATTGTCTCCTTGACAATGACAACATATTAGTTGTTATTTCATTTACTTTTTTTGGACATCTTATGTATTTGAAGATTTTTTTTTCGTCAAATAATCGATCACAGATATCATTTGTTTCAAAACGTGAAACAATATCCTGAAATTCATTACATGACGTCACAAAGTATATCGGTTTTTAGATATTCTAAAAATAACCGTGCAATATGCTTTTTGCCGGTCAATATGCTTTTTGCTATCCGCCGTTTTCTCTCTACCTTCGAAAATATAGTTTAACATGTGACTATCCCTAAACGAATCAAATTGTTAAAATATACGAATTAATAATATAAAGTATTACAAGTTGACGTCAACATTATTATGTGACTGTTCAAATAGTTCCCATGATATAATTTGTTGAAACGTTAACGGGCTTAATATAAAGACGAAAACAGGGGAGGAGAGGACGTTTCTGCTAATAATGATATGAAAAAAGAGAATATAGCGTTTTTTTTCTGTGAATGTCATTATGTGTTATTTTCATTTATATTATTACAGATGAAATAAACGTAATCAAAGAAATATCTGGCCACTCTTTTACCTCGCGAAGGATTGATGCAAATCTAACTTGTAAGTATATCATAATAACTTAATAATGCAGCTACATTAAGGTAGTTCAGGGGTATAGAAAAAAAATGACAGAATTTTCTTATACTTTGTGAAATTTAACTTTGAAGTATTGTAAATGAAAAAATGCAAAAAAAATTGGGGGTCACCGGCCATCTAAGAGATATTTTGACCTCTGAAAATGAGTGCAAATAGGTTATATGGAAATATAGGGAAAATGGACAAAAAAACCAATTTGATTGAATTTTCAAAGCAAAATAAATGACAGAAGTTGCTCATTTTTTCATAAAGTAAAGCTTGATGTCTCTATTTTATAAAATTGAAATAAAATTTGGGGGTCACCAGCCATCCAAGAGGTTTTTTGACCTATGAAAATGAGTGCAAATAGGCTAAATATAGGGAAAACAGGCATAAAATATCTTTGATTGAATTTTCAGAGCAAAATAAATGACAGAAGTTGCTCATTTTTTCATACTGTAAAGCTTGATGTCTCTATTTTATAAAATTGAAATAAAATTTAGGGGTCACCGGCCACCCAAGAGATTTTTTGACCTATGAAAATGGGTGCAAATAGGCTCAATATAGGAAAAACAGGCATAAAATATCTTTGATTGAATTTTCAGAGTAAAATAAATGACAGAAGTTGCTCATTTTTTCATACTGTAAAGCTTGATGTCTCTATTTTTTAAAATTGAAATAAAATTTAGGGGTCACCGGCCATCCAAGAGATTTTTTGACCTATTAAAATGGGTGCAAATAGGCTAAATATAGGGAAAATAGGCATAAACTATCTTTGATTGAATTTCAGAGTAAAATAAATGACAGAAGTTGCTCATTTTTTCATACTGTAAAGCTTGATGTCTCTATTTTATAAAATTGAAATAAAATTTAGGGGTCACCGGCCATCCAAGAGATTTTTTGACCTATTAAAATGGGTGCAAATAGGCTAAATATAGGGAAAACAGGCATAAAATATCTTTCATTGAATTTCAGAGTAAAATAAATGACAGAAGTTGCTCATTTTTTCATACTGTAAAGCTTGATGTCTCTATTTTATAAAATTGAAATAAAATTTAGGGGTCACCGGCCATCCAAGAGAATTTTTGACCTATGAAAATGGGTGCAAATAGGCTAAATATAGGGAAAACAGGCATAAAATATATTTGATTGAATTTTCAGAGCAAAATAAATGACAGAAGTTGCTAATTTTTTCATACTGTAAAGCTTGATGTCTCTATTTTATAAAATTGAAATAAAATTTAGGGGTCACCGGCCATCCAAGAGATTGTTTTACCTCTGAAAATGAGTACAAATAGGCTAAATATAGGGAAAACAGGCATAAAATATCTTTGACTGAATTTTCAGAGCAAAATAAATGACAGAAGTTGCTCATTATTTCATACTGTAAAGCTTGATGTCTCTATTTTATTAAATTGAAATGAAATTTACGGGTCATCCGCCATCCAAGAGATTTTTTTTAGCAAAATAAATGACAAAAGTTGTTCATTGTGCAACGAGGGGTTTACCTCTGCGGTTGTATAAAGCTGCGTCCTGCGAAGCATCTGTTTATTATTGTGCTTAATAAACCATATTTGTGACAACATATGAAAAGTGTGAGCTGACAGTCTGCTAAGTTTTTATCCATAAGTCTCATTCTGACTTTCTATCTGAAAGGTTTTTATGTGTCAATATTTGTGTTTCAATATAAAAGGAAGATGTGGTATGATAATTGATTGTTAATGACGCAACTCTCCGCAATAGACCAAAAGACACAGAAGTTAACAGCTACAGATCAAAAGCGGTTATTGCATAGCCCTTCAATTACTAATGAAAAACAAGTTAAATGAGAAAACTGAACCCTTAACCTGGGACAGTGGTGTAAATTGGTACAACATAGGGGTTTTATCAATTTGTATTATTTATTTTTGAACTCTTAATCTAGCGAAAAGTAGATTATCTGACACAGATAAATTTGCAGAATTAGTTGTATGAATAGTCGGGACCCTTGTCTTACAAACTTTATGGAGCAAGAAAAATGTGATGAGATTTGTATGTACATAAAGTCTGTCATAAAATTAAAGATTTCAGTATATTCGCATTTTACAATATTGTTATTTTTCTTTTCTACTGTAGGATAGAAAAGAAAAGTAAGTGGTTCAAATATACATGTATGCCTCTTGAGACTAAAATTACATGCAATAAAAATCAGCCCCCAAAAAAGCAAATTTTAATAACTACAGCAGTAGTATGCATTTTTAAATGTAAATACAATGTATGTGCTGGGGGCCTAAATTGACCCTGAATTATTTCAAGTGTTTTTGGCCTTAGACTTTTTAATACATAACATACTATTAAATTATTACATGTAATATACTATGCCATTTGTAATTTCCTTTCTATTTAAAGTACATTTTAAACATATCGGAGGATTCAGAGGCAGCCCTGGGAAAAATTTGGTTAATAATATAGGGAATCACTGGAGCATGACCTGAGCGGGTCCCCTCTTAGGCAGTCAGTGAGCCCCACTTTCTGGATCTACCACTCGGATTATTTATACAACAAAAACATTCACCAGGTTTTAAATTGCAGGAAAATATCACCTCTTCATACAAGCCCTCCCCCTTTTTCATTCAAAAACCTACTAAACATGCTAAAAGGCACATACTCATACATTTTTATAATTTTGACTTTTGAATAATTATTATACATTCTACATGTCTGATACATGTACATCAAATTAGTCTTTAAAAACATTTTGTCTATAACATATATCTTATAATTGCCATGAAACTTGGTCCGTAGGCTTTTAATTTAGTAAGCTCTTGTCACACAAAGTTGGTTAAGATCAGTTAGTTCCTACTATCCTATTAGATAGGAACATAGTTAATTTATTATCCTTTGATTTTATCTTTATTTACAAAATAAAGACTTTAGTTTTTTCGTTTGAATTGTTTTACATTGTCTTACCGGGGCCTTTTATAGCTGACTATGCGGTATGGGCTTCGCTCATTGGTGAAGGCCGTTCGGTGACCTATAGTTGTTAATGTTTGTGTCATTTTGGTCTTTTGTGGATAGTTGTCTTATTGGCAATCATACCACATCTTCTTTTTTATATCTTGCGTGAACATTACAATGCGTTCCACATGAAAATCAATTATATAATCATTTTTATAAATTTGATTTCATACCTTGAATTTTTTTTCATACACCTTAAAAAATATGCCTTTAAATAAAGAGGAAGTATTTAAAGAGTTGAAATTATACTGTAATTTTTGGTCATGAATGGACCAGCTAAAAAAGGTTAAAAAATGTCTAAAGCCATCAAGAGAATATGACACCCACTAAGTGCAGGTGTAATTTTTAAAAGTTTGCATTTAATGTCTTTAACATATTAAAGAAATGCACTTCGAAATAACTGTGTAGAGACCTAACAAGCTTTTAAATTTAGAAAAATATAATTTTATGACAAGACCGCTTTTCCTGTTTAGGCAGTAAAAGTTTTGTTTTCTCTCATGAAGATTCTGTAGGATCAAATATATTATAGCAGGGTATGGAACAGATTTAAAAAATAGAGAATAATGCATGAAATGTTCACAATACATTTGTAAATATAAAAAAAATAGACATATATGTAACAATGAAGAACCAGACCATCGGTAAGAAAGGTAGTTTTGTGAAATGATTCATATTTAAAAATAATTTATAGTCTAGATCCCGCTTGTTTAACCCCACCACATTATTTATGTATGATGTCTGTCCCAAGTCAGGAGCCTGTAATTCAGTGGTTGTCATTTGTTTATGTGTTACATATTTGTTTTTGATTCATTTTTTTAAAACAAATAAGGCCGTTTGTTTTCTTGTTTGAATTGTTGTACATCATGTACATTGTCATATCTGGGCCTTTCATTGCTGACTATATATGCGGTATGGGCTTTGCTCATTGTTGAAGGCCGTACGGTGACCTATAGCTGTTTATGTCTGTGCCATTTTGGTCTCTTTTGGATACATTGAAGTTGTCTCATTGACAATCATACCACATCTTTTTTATATAGATGGGTTTTGTTCTAACATGTCTAAATTTTAAGTGTGCATGCTTAACCAAAAATGTTATAACTGGAAACCTAGCAAAATCAACTGCATTCACATTCGAATACTCCAGGTTTACAACAAGAAAATTCTGTTTGCATATACATGACTGTAATTATATAAACCTCCTACTTTCAGGAATCATGACCTTTTCTCCCAGAAACCTAAATGGTCTGAACCCTATGCAGATGACATATTTCTCTGGTCCACAAATTTTCAAATCTATTACATGATAAAAGTACCATGAGCTATGCCTTTAGTTACATTCATAATTAATTTTCAGCCTGAAAAGGGGGGGGGGTCATTGTTTTGTTGTTCGACACGGATATTGTTTTGAAATTTATTTACGCTTAAACGTTATTTTTCAGTGGTCGTGAATCGCTCTTTGAACTTGTATATTCAATTCATTAGTACTTACTTGTCAGTATAGAATAGAATAGAAAAGAATATTTTTATTTCCCAAATTACAGGGCCCATAAAGGGCATAAAATCAGATACAATTGATTTACATAATTGGTAACAACAACAATAGAGGCATATACATATATATTTGGAATATAAGCATTGGTCAGAATCAGGCTAAAAACCACATACATTGTATATATTGTGAATAAAAGAATAATAAAATTACATTATACATGTATATGTATTAATTCTCAAATTATTTACTTGACTTAGTGTCAGTGTTCATACCTGATCTCCTTAATTCAAAACAGTCACAAATATAACAGCCCAGTTTTTCCATAAGAGTAACATTTTCTTGGGTCAAGAGCCATAAAAATTTAGAAGATTGATTTAAATTTATAAAATTACAACAATTGTTAGAAATGTCTTTAAAAAAATCGTCCCTTTGAATATCATAAAGAGGGCATTCTAATAAGAAATGAAGCTCATCTTCAACTTTACTTAGTGAGCAATTAGAACAAAGACGCTGAGATCTTTCTATATGCTTTTTTGAATATCTGTCTGTCTCAATTTTTAAAGAGTGAGCACTTATTCTTAATTTACAAATTGACTGTCTTTTTTTGAAGTCCTTCAATTCTAAATATTTTTCTTCTTTAAAACAATTTTTTATAGAAAAATAAGTACCAAGCTTCCCTTTTTGGGAGTTAATTGTTTGATACTTAAGTTTATTCCAAAATGTGAAATAACTTTTACATAGTTTATTTTTAACATACTGACATAAAGAACCAATTGATTGGTCAAAATTTGGTAATTCAATCTCTCTCCGAATATAATCTAGTATACTAGAATACCATGTATTTACATTAGAGTTATGTAACTGTTTACAACATATAAATGCATCAAATAGTAATCCTTCTTTAAACTGTTCCAGTCTATGACAATATTTTAACATTGATAAAATTATAGTAAAATACATAGGAAATCTACCAAGCTCTGACATTACAGCAATATTACTTGACTTTCTGTTTACACCAAGAATATATTTCATAAATTTGGTATGAGCTTTTTCAGAAGAATCCTGACCAAAGACTTTTTCTAATATATAATCATTATCTTTTTTACAAGCAGCTGAATCCAGTATAAATTCCCCCTTTTCATGATTTGTTTACATCATCTTTCGCATGTTTGTCGGACCTTTTCTAGTGTAAGACAAGGGTGAAACTGCTTCATAAGCTACCAAAATGAAGATCGTTATCTATAATTTCGATCTGCATTACAGTATTCATGAAAAAGCAGTTCACGTGTTCGATAAATGTGAGTTATTCTCTTTTCATTTTTCTCCTTCGTCAAAAACATGCTTCATATTTATTTTTAGAACGGAAGTACTATTTCAACAATGACAATTGTAAGAATAAATTTTATTAAGTTTTAAAATTGCATTTAAAAGTTATTCAACTCTTTCTCAGTGCAATTGAATAAAAAAGATTATTAAAATGATCATATTTTACTGTTATGGAAAATTACGACAATGTACATCACTTACGATATCAATGCGCAACTTTATGCGCAGACAGCGCGAAAATGTAAACCCCCGAACTACCTTAATAGGTTGTTTGAAGTAGAAAACAAAGAAAGATTGTGATTAAAATTTAAAAAGATGTGAAATATGCGTGATGTGACTGCTTATAACGACACACATATATATATAAAAAGACAACTAGAGGACAAAAATCATACATCTTTATTGTGGTTATTCGCATAGCACATTTCGAATATAATTCAGAAATGAACTAAAGAGTAATTAATACATGTACGCCAATTTCTAGGATTAAAAACAAAAATAAAAAACGTGCAAAGATTTTGTTGTCGTACCGGCCGACAAAGCAGCCGACAATATGGAGGTGGTATGACGTAAATACCTCACAAGGGAGTCCTCAAGAATAACATTATACATTTAACTTAGTTCAAGTCTGTACGCTCCCCAGAGAGTTAAATAGTAAATATTCATGTCACTACCATAGCTCTGAACATTTAAAGGTTCCCACTATGTGATGATTACATAAACTTCACAAAGAACATCGTAAATAACGTTTCATTTTGGCTTTAGTTAGTGTTCTACTACTAATCTATCAGTGCTTTTAACGAGTCCCATAACTACTATACATGAACCAATCATTAACTTTTGTATTGAAATATATGAACATAGTTAAATTAACCAGTTGTGGAGTGTAAAAGAATCTTTTGATGTAGATAAATCACGTGCTTTTAAATGTTCTAAATATATGGTCTATATTTTGGTTCTCGTTGACAGTATTGACTTTTCCACTCTTTAAACTACATTTCTACACGATCTTATCAAACACTAGTTTTTATTTTTAATAATTGAATGGTCGTTTGATAAATTTGATCGCAAATATTTTTGCTGTAACTCATATAAAGCCTTTTCTCTAACGAGAAAGGTAAGTATGTTACATATACATACTGAATATGTGATGACATGATTAGAGCTCTAAAGTATCTCATATGAATCACAAGTTTTGTCATTTAATTAAGCTATCCTTTAATTTACCGAACAGAAGTTTTTGACACACTATACCATTGTATATTCACTGTCAATCAATTTTTGATGCCACAAAACATCATATGCGAAACAAATATCTTCGTCTTAATCTATTTACATATTAGAAAGTTAATGCGGAGTTGTTCTTTACAGTTTTCGACCTCGAAATATTTTCCAGGAAGGTCGATATGTCTTGACCATTATTTGGTCTGTTCACTTAACGTAAGTCACTTAACTGACATGCCAGCCGTAAAAGACTTGTTTGCAAGGATGGCATTGCCAGGATGAGCATATCAATCGAAACGTTTCGCTGACTTCCTAACAGAAATTTTACCATTTGATAGTTCTTGATCACGATTGTGTTGAATCTCAAGTACAATTTCAGCAGAGAATTGGACATGCGCAGTAGCATCTATTGAGCTCTTGTCCTGCCTACCAGCAAATGTCTAAGTGTCTCGAAAAGGTCGAAACAGATGACAGTAAGGTATTTTGACATCAAATTGTCAAAGGATCCACCCTCCTTGCCCTGGTTTAAGATGTCCCTAAACCTGCTCCTAATTCGGATAATATACATACGTGAAAGTGACATAACATTGCAACAAAAATCCTGAACACGAACTGTCTAAATAGGGTAGTTTTCGGAGAGGCGAAAGATACCAAAATTGACACACATACTAATATGTCGAAAACTTTTTAAAAACAAAATGGTTAAAAAACGCGTAAAAGTCCCCAAAGACAAACAACAGTATAAAAAAAACCATAACATAAAAAACTAAAGATTGAGCAATATGTACAACACCAAAAAAAAAAAAAAAAACCCGCAAAGTACTCCCTAAGGGTGAGCAAATCCTGCTCATGCTAGTACATACCTGAAATGACTGTACATACAATCAGAACATATCCGCCGTTAATGTGGTCGAAATGTACAAATCATTTCAAGTAATGGTATTCTTTCCTCATTTCCTTACCCATATTGTAATTTTTGTTATGTATGATGGTTCGTTTCGAAGCTGAGACATTTTCACAAATGTGGTTAAATTTTTGCGGTAGGAAGTGAAATTAGTTTTCCCGTAATTCAGCAAACATCGAAAAACCCTTTCTGATGCATTTCTCATGGCAAAACAATCCATTTTTTTTCACACAATGAATTCTTATTCTCAAAATGAAAATATAGTTCTTTGCTTAATGTTATAACTCCATAGTTTTATTTAACCTTTCAATGGTTTACTTTAAATCAGCACACATGGTCAATCTCAGTTACTTGTTAACCCTTGAAACATGTCCTATATTTCTGTAATGAGATTTTCAGCTTACACACTATACATGCTATATTTGGGTTCCTTAATTTGAGGCACATTAGGGATATTGACCCATCTGTGGAACAGGTATTCAATCACAGTCAATCAACTCGGAATGGTGTTCGTAAAATGTTCGCAAAGTAATGATTTCAACGTCACAACTTTGAACTCTTGGTTTGATAGTTTTATTTTAAAGTTAGAACAATAATCAATTTTATCTTTGTTATAGATCCTCCAGTTGCTGTTCAAAATGACACTAGAAGAGTAAATGTAGACGATAATTGTGAGAATTGCGAACATTTGAAGAAAGAGGTCATACATCAGCAGAACACGATTGGTCAGCTGGAGGCAAAAAATCGAGATTTGATATTATCAGTTATTGAGCTGGAGCTGCTTCGCTTATGGCATGTCCGCGAAAGATCTAAGCTAGTATATGAAAACAGACAGTGCAGACAGTTGTATGATCTGATATCTATGGACACTCCAACAAGGAACATACAATTAAATAAAAAACAAAAGGTTCAAGATTGGTTAGAAGTTAAGAATGTTCAATAATGCATAAATTTAATCATTTCAATTAAATAAAAATAACACTACCTATTACAAAACCGAACGCGACGTAGTACATTGGAGCGTTACAATAATGCAAAAACAACTCGAGTAGATACTGTTTTACAATTAAACATCACTGGTATGACAGTCACAATTATTTTTATTTCGTTTTATTTGTGTAAAAAATGAGTTTTGCTGATATTTTCAAAATATTATTTAGCCCGTGAACCGCACTCAGTACTTAAAAAAAATCATACTTTTTGGATTTTAAGCAAGAGAAGCGTGAGGTCTTGTGGTTCTGTATGTATATATAAAAGAGTAACAAACTACACAAATATGCTTTGTTGCAGTATGGGTTTTTCTCATTGTTGAAGGCCACACGTCGACCTATAGTAAACTTCTATATCAGTGGGTCTCTGGTGAAGAGTTGTGTCATTGGCAAATATACGACATCTGCTTTATTTTTATGTTTATGGCATGCTTTCATACTGAACGAAGACAAGTAAAAAAGCCTAAAAATACGCCTTTTTTCATTGTCAAAACGTAATTCGCGAAAATAATTAATCGCAAGAAAAGTATATATAAAGTATATGTTTTGGCCATGTTGGTCATACAGTTCTTCTCCTTTTAGAACTTATACTTTCTTTACCTTTAAATGATTCTTTTTGTCTTCATGTTCAAATTTTATAAAAAAAAATGCAATAAGGATTATTTAAGTGTAGCTTAAGTTTTTCATGTACGTCTACTGTAGAGTTGAGACTCCAAAACTGTTCTATTTTCTTGTCTAAAAATATAGAGTTTATGCAAGTACTGAAATAATAATTTTTCTCATATCTGAACAACTTCTCATATGTTATTATGTCTGTCGTACTTGTACATGCTCACTATTTCCTACTCACAAATATGTGCCTGAATATGTGATTCTTGACTTTGTTATGAGAAATTAAATGTATGCCGTTCTTCTTCCTAAAAGGCAAATCACTGCCTCAGTATTTTACAGATTATACAGTTTATACTATAAATGTACTGATCAACTATCTTCTGGTCTAAATAATATGATTTTGCACTAAAATTTGAAAAAAAACCTGGTATCTGACATTTCTAACTATTTTATCACAGTGCGGTCAGGTTTCTGTGGTAAGGGCTATCAATCTATGTATTGTTTGAAGTTTTTGGTTGGGTTCGTGTTGCTCAGTCTTTGGGTTTTTCTGTGATGTGTTTTGTGTACTTTTGTTTGTCTATTTATCTGATTTCTTTTTTAGCCATGGCGTTGTCAGTTTATTTTCGACTTATGAGTGAGAATATCCCTTTGGTATCTTTTGCCTCCCTTTCGGCACTGCCAAGCATATGTTTGAAGACGCCATTAAAAGGCACATAAGCAAGTAGTTAGCTCTTGATTATTTACCTATTTTTATGTTTATGCCCCACCTACGATAGTAGAGGGGCATTATGTTTTTTTGATCTGTGCGTATAAAAAGACTTGGAATGATTGCCAATGAGACAACATTCTACAAAAGACCAAATGACACAGAGATTGACAAATATAGGTCATATATGGCCTTCAACGATGAGCAAATGCCCATAGTGCATAATCAGCTATAAAAGGCCTCGAAATGACAAATGTAAAACATTTCAAACGAGCAAACTAACGATCTGACTAATGTACAAAATACTGAACGAAAAAAACACATTTGAAATACAGCAACAAACGACAACCACTGTTATATACAGTCAAACATGCATTATACATACATACAAGTATTATGAAATGTTTTAAACTGTAAACTTTTCCATGACAGATAAAACGTTTAACCAATGCATTGAAAGCGAACATTCCTTATTATGGGACAGTAAAACATTCATAAGTTGCTTGTTTTTCTCATATATGTAGTATTCCTCTAGCAGAAGGCTTACAAAATATTTAGATAAGTTATGCCTAAATAACTAGAAATTAACTAGAATAATTAAAAATCAACCTTAAGAAAACAAAAAGTTAAGTTTTCAATTGGACAGGAAAAATAAATCACTCATCTTTAAAATTAAATGATTGTCCTTTTGATAAAGCTAGACAATATACATACTTAGGGATAAACTTTAGAAGCTTTACAGAGGCAAAATATGATCTATATAAAAGAGGAATCAAAGCCCTTTTTAAAATTTATAAATATTTAAAGGCCACAAACCCAAAATTAAAACTTTACTACATATATTTGACCACACAGTGAAACCAATTTTAACTTATGGAAGTGAAATTTGGGGCGCTTTAGATTCAAAAAAGTTAACTGAAAAAGGAGATCGTTATTTATGCAAAGAACTGCAAACTGAATCAGTTAATTCAAAAATCTGTAAATTTTAACTGGGAGTAGGAAGAGAAGCACAAATACAAAGATTACAAATATGGCAGTGATAGGTGAGCTAGGGAAATATCCTTTATTTATTGAAGTTATAGTTAATATGTTTTCATACTTATCACGTTTAACAAATACAGAGGACACATTATTGTCTGAAGCTCTCATTGTATCAAAACCTTATCAAACCATAGTAAGAAAAGTTGGTATATTTCTATGAGTTCATTAGCAAGATACTTAGACATAGATTTATCACGAGTTTTTAATATGAAATCTAACTTGAATTTTTTTTTTAAACAGACTAAAATTAAAGTATTATAAGTCTTTAAACGATGACAGAAAAAATATGTCATTTGGAAATAAACTCAGAACATACAGACATTTTAAGGATGTACTTAGGTGAGGTTATGTAAATATTAAGAAATTAAGAAATTAAAATTGATACTATAAGCTGGTAGAACATCAATTGAGGATAAAGATAAGCTAAAAATATTGATAGGTCATGGACCTCAATTTCGAGATATTTGAATTTTATTTGGGTCTCAAAAAAAAAAAAAAGAAAATCAAGAATCTTCTAAAATTTTGGTAAATGACCTTTCATGAGCTATAGAGTCTTATATGAAAAAATAAATGGGTGTTATGGGGCAAAATATTTTACATTCTATTGTATGGAGTCCGAAAATTTGACACATATTCCAAAACCTCACCTCAGTTCATCTTTAAGAGAAATATAAGTTTTGAACCTTATCTGTCTATAGGCAACAGGAATCTGAGAATTCAGATGACACAATTCAGAATAAGTAACCATAATCTAGAAATAGAGAGGTAGATACAGGGGACTTCAGGCAATGGATAGAATTTGTAACCTTTGTAGAAAAGAAGTGGAATATACCAGAGGGATAGTCAAACTCATAGATTGAAAATAAACTGACAACGCCATGATAAGAAATGAAAATGTTAATCTTTGGAAAGTGAGAGAGTTTCCATCATTTCAAACATAGTTAAAAGTTATAAAAAATTTCACAATTTAGATTATCCATCATAATTTATTTGGCTAATGTCCAATAAACATAGTCACATTTTTAATCAAGTGAGCAATTTAACTAATAATTTAAATGTTATTAGAAAATTAGTAAAGTTATAGATTTTACTGTTAAAAAGACAGAGGCACAATTTAGATATTTGTAATTAAGGTCTTTCCTTTTTCTATAAGGAAAGACCTTACTGTATTTCTTCTGATTATTATTATTATTAAGGTCTTTCCTTTTTCTATAAGGAAAGACCTTACTGTATTTCTTCTGATTATTATTAAGGTCTTTCCTTTTACTAAAGGGAAAGACCTTACTGTATTTCTTCTGATTATTATTAAGGTCTTTCCTTTTACTAAAGGGAAAGACCTTACTGTATTTCTTCTGATTATTATTATTATTATTATTATTATTAGGTCTTTCCACTTTTCCGTGGAAAGACCTATTGGATTTCTTCTGATTATTATTTTTTTTTTTTTTCTTCCGCCTAATTTTTTTCCTTCGCTGTTTTTTTGTTTCGCAAGATGTCGCTTAGATTTTTGGAATATGATATCGAACAGTTTATACGCTTTTGAAACCAACTCGTTTTAACCGAATACTTTCCCAAATAAGAGTTATCTCCCCGAACACTGTTTTTCTTGTTATCTCTAAGGCTTCGCAACCGTATAAGAAACCGACAAATTTATTTTTCCAAATTGCTCGTTATATTCTCAGGATGTTCTGTTTTATTTTGACCGAAGCCGTATATAGATTCCATATGACAGTTATCCCCCCTTTTATGTTTGATATAAGAATTTGCATTTCTAACTGGTAAACCATAAGTGATAGAGACCTAGGGTCTTTTGATTTGAGGTCCTTGGTCCAAAAAAATGAAAATTAGGTCAAGGTCAAAGGTCAAGGTCATATTCTAAATTTTGATTTTTGCTTATTTTCACTCATTTTCATCAACCTTATAAGATATCGACAAATTATTTTTACTAAATTGTTAGTTGCGACATGTCGTAACATAATAATTTTGGTTGAAAGGGTACGTAGACAATAAATGGGAGTTTTAGCCCCTATCACATCTAAAACTATTCGTAAAGTGATATAACTTATTAACCATACATATTAGAGACCTAGGGTCTTTTGATTTGAGATCCTTGGTCCAAAAAATTGAAAATTAGGTCAAGGTCAAAGGTCAAGGTCATATTCTAAATTTTTGATTTTGGCTTATTTTCACTAATTTTCATTTACCTTATAAGATATCAACAAATTATTTTTACTAAATTGTTAGTTGTGACATGTCATTACTTAAGATTTTTGGTTGAAAGGGTGCGTAGTCAATAAACAGGAGTTTTAGCCCCTATCATATCTAAAATTATGCGTAAAGTGATATAACTTATTAACCATTCATATTAGAGACCTAGGGTCTTTTGATTTGAGATCCTCAGTTTGTGACCTTGAAATTGAGGTCAAGGTCATAGGTAAATTTGACGTTCTAGATTATGACCTTTGCTTAAAATTCATATCTGTACATCATAAAGCCATATGAACTGACATTTTAGACTGATCTTTAATATTTTAATATCAAAATAGATATTTACTGGTGGAAAGACCTTCAATTGTTCTCTGAACAATTGGTTTTTAATTATTATTCTTTTTGTTCCGCCAAACTTTGACGAAGTTAGCCTCCGTAACCGTAAGACGTGTCGCTTTCATGTTCACACTTTGTATAGGTGTCATGAATACCTATCTGGAACTCACCCTGTTAGTCGAAATATTTTGTCGGTTCGGAGTTATTCCTCCGAAACCCAAAAACCTTGTTATCGTTCCAACACCGTAACCGTAATAGGTAGAAAAAAACCGAAGGGTGAAATTTGTTCAGGACCAGACCCCGGTTCTTCAATACATTTGGATCGAAAAGATTCAACGACTCATTGGTAGGGTTATGCCCCTCTGAAAATTAACCGGTGTCGGTTGGCCACCAAAACTCAGAAACCGTAAGTCGTAGACACCTAGGATCTTCACCATTCATCATCAATTCATGTATCTTTGAAAAATACCTCAAGGTCAAATTTGTATGTTGACCTTGACCTTTGACCTAACACCTTGTTATGGGATAATCTCAGAAACCATTATACTTACAGAAGTTTTAAATAGTGGAAAATGTTTGGGTCATTATGGCGCAACTTTGTTACATTTTGACCGAAGAGATTTGACCTTTCTGTAAGGGGCATAACCCCTGATTTAGGTTTCTGAAAAGACAAAATCAGCTTTTACTATATAACCAAAGGTCCTAGACCCGTGGGGTCTTCACCAATGACATTGGGGACTAATGACCTTGACAAAGGTCACAAGGTCAAAGGTCAAGGTCATGTCCCAGATAGCGAATTATGTGTTTTTGACCTTATTTTAAGCATTTTGAGTGTGTTTTAAGTGTTTTTAAGGTTGACCTTGACCTTTGACCTTTCAACTTTTTAGTCGATATCTCAAAAACGGTTAATCTTACAGAAATAGTAAACAGTGAAAAATGTTAAGGTGACTGAGGCACAACTTTTTTACATTTTGACCGAAAGGATTTGACATATTCTTAAGGGGCATAACCGCCGTTAACGGTTTCTGAAAAGGTAAAATTAGCTTTAACTCTTGAACGAAAAGTCCTAGACCCATTGGGTCTTTTACAATGACATTGTGGACCAATGACCTTCACAAAGGTCACAAGGTCAAAAGTCAAGGTCATGTCCAAATTATCGAATTTATTGTTTTTGTCATATTTTAGCGGTTTTATGTGTGTATGAGAGCTTTTCAATGCATTCTACGCCTATTGCAACATGTACTTTACATTTCGAAAAGGAAAGACCTCTCAATTGTTCAAGAACAATTGACATTTTAATTATTATTATTATTATTCTTCTTGTTCCGCCAAACTTTGACAAAATTTTCCTCCGTAACCGTAAAACGTGTCGCTTTCATGTTCACACTTTGTATCGGTGTCATGAATAACTATCCTGAACTCACCCTGCGAGTCGAAATATTTTGTCGGTTCGGAGTAATCCCTCCGAAACCCAAAAACCTTGTTATCGTTCCAACACCGTAACCGTAATAGGTAGAAAAAAAATGAAGGGTGAAATTTGTTCAGGACCAGACCCCGGTTCTTCGTTACATTTGGATCGAAAAGATTCAACGACTCATTGGTAGGGTTATGCCCCTATGAAAATTAACCGGTGTCGGTTGGCCACCAAAACTCAGAAACCGTAAGTCGTAGACACATAGGATCTTCACCAATCATCATCATCTCATGTATCTTTAAAAAATACCTCAAGGTCAAATTTGTATGTTGACCTTGACCTTTGACCTAACACCTTGTTATGGGATAATCTCAGAAACCATTATACTTACAGAAGTTTTAAATGGTGGAAAATGTTTGGGTCATTATGGCGCAACTTTGTTACATTTTGACCAAAGAGATTTGACCTTTCTATAAGGGGCATAACCCCTGTTTTAGGTTTTTGAAAAGACAAAATCAGCTTTTACTATATAACCAAAGGTCCTAGACCCTTGGGGTCTTCAGTAATGGCATTCGGGACCAATGACCTTGACAAAGGTCAAAAGGTCAAAGGTCAAGGTCATGTCCCAGATAGCGAATTTAGTGTTTTTAACCTTATTTAAAGAATTTTTAGTGTTTTTTGGAGCTTTTTAAGGTTGACCTTGACCTTTTCAATACATTCTACGTCTGTTGGAACATGTATTTTACATTAAAAAAGGAAAGACCTCTCAATTGTTCAAGAACAATTGACAGTTTAATTATTATTATTATTATTATTAGGTCTTTCCACTTTTCCGTGGAAAGACCTATTGGTTTTCTTCTGATTATTAGGTCTTTCCACTTTTCCGTGGAAAGACCTATTGGTTTTCTTCTGATTATTATTATTTTTTTTCTTCCGCCTAATTTTCTTTCCTTCGCTAACTTTTTGTTTCACAAGATGTCACTTAGATATTTTGTATATGATATCCAACAGTTAATACGCTTTTGAAACTGACACCGCATAACAAAAATCTTTTCCATGTAAGAGTTATCTCCCCGAACACTGTTTTTCTTGTTATCACTTATATGTCGCAACCGTATAAGAAACCGACAAATTTATTTTACCAAATTGCTCGTTATATCCTCAGGATGAAATGAATAGTTTTAGTCGAAGCTATCCGGAGACTCCATATGAGAGTTATCCCCCCTTTTGTATATGATATAACTGATTTGCATTTGTAACTGGTAAACGATAAGTGACATAGGCCTAGGGTCTTTTGATTTGAGGTCCTTGGTTCAAAAAAATGAAAATGAGGTCAAAGTCAAAGGTCAAGGTCATGTTCAAAATTTTGACTTTGGCTTGTTATCGCTCATTTTCAGAAATCTTATAAGATATCGACAAATTATTTTCACACAATTGTTAGTCGTGACATGTAGTTACACATAAATTTTAGTCAAAAGGGTACGTAAACATTTGATGTTAGTTTTCCCCCCTTTTATATCCAATATCAGTCGTATGGTAATATAACTCATTAACAATAAAAAGTAAAGACCTAGAGTCTTTTGATTTGAGGTCCTTGGTTTATGACCTTGAAATTGAGCTCAAGGTCATATGTTAATTTAACATTCAAGATTTTGACCTTTGCTTTTATCTCATATGTATTCATGTTAAAGCTATTAGACTTTTTGCATTAGGTTGCAAGCAATATGAAGTTGAAAAGGCTAACCGGAAGTGATTTTTTGCAAACCGGAAGTAGCTAATTTTTGTAATAAATTATTGTAAAAGTATGTAAAACCATATATTTTTGGAATCAGCGTCAAGTAATCTATAAGACAGTACCGGAAGTAACATATTTTGAACCGGAAGTAGAAAATTATCTCCCTTATTTATATCTTTTTGTATATAAACCTTAAATTTTTGGAATCAGCGTACAATAAGTTGTCATTTGACGCTGAAATTGACATTTGAAATCAAATTTTAATATTTTCATATAAAAAAAATCATTACTGGTGGAAAGACCATCAATGGTTCTCTGAACAATTGGTTTTTAATTATTATTATTATTATTATTTTTTTTTTTTTCTTCCGCCTAATTTTTTTTCTTGCGTATTATTGATGTTTCAAAAGATGTCGCTTAGATATTTGGAATATGGTATCGTATAGTTTATACGCTTTAAAAATTTACAACTGCGTAACAAAATACTATACGTTGTAAGAGTTATCTCCCCAAACACTGTTTTTCTTGTGGCCACTACTCCTTCTCAACCGTTAAAGATTACGACAAATTTATTTTACCAAATTGCTCGTTACATCTTCAGGATTAGGATATTCATTTGGACCGAAGCTTTACGGAGACTCCATATGAGAGTTATTCCCCCTTTTCCATTTAATTAAGTGATATGCATTTCTAAATGGTAAACCATAAGTGATAAAGACATAGGGTCTTTAGATTTGAGGTCCTTGGTCCAAAATGATAAAAATGAGGTCAAGGTCAAAGGTCAAGGTCATATTCTAAATTTTGATTTTGGCTTATTTTCACTTATTTTCAAATACGTTATGACATATCCACAAATAATTTTTCATAAATTGTTAGTTGCGACATGTCCTTACTTGTATATTCTGGTTGAAAGCGTGCGCAGACAATAAATGGGAATTTTTGCCCATCTTACATTTAGAATAACGCGTCAAGTGATATTACTCATTAACCAAACATATTAAAGACCTAGGGTCTTTTGATTTAAGGTCCTTGGTTTGTGACCTTAAAATTGAGGTCAAGGTCATAGGTTAAAGGACGTTCTAGATTTTGACCTTTGCTCTAAATTCATATTAATACATCCTAAAGCCATAGGAACTAACATTTTAAACTGATTTTTCATATTTCAATATCAAAATAGAACTTTACTAGTGGAAAGACCTTCAATTGTTCTCTGAACAATTGGTTTTTAATTATTATTATTAGGTCTTTCCACTTTTCCGTGGAAAGACCTATTGGTTTTCTTCTGATCATTATTATTATTTTTTTTCTTCCGCCAACTTTTTGTTCCTTCGCAATTTTTTTGTTTTGCAAGATGTCGCTTAGATATATGGTATATGATATCGAACAATTAATACGCTTTTGAAACTGACACCGCGTAACCAAAATCTTATCCATGTAAGAGTTATCTCCCCGAACACTGTTTTTCTTGTTATCGCTTAATCTTCGCAACCGTATAAGAAACCGACAAATTTATTTTACCAAATTGCTCGTTATGTCCTCAGGATGATTTGATTCATTTTGACCGAAGCTATCCGGAGACTCCATATGAGAGTTATTTCCCCTTTTATATTTGATATAAGTGATATGCATTTTTAACTGGAAAACCATAAGTGGTAGAGGCCTAGGGTCTTTTGATTTGAGGTCCTTGGTCCAAAAAAATGAAAATGAGGTCAAGGTCAAAGGTCAAGGTCATGATTAAAATTTTGATTTTGGCTTGTTATCTCTTATTTTCAGAAATCATACAAGATATCGACAAAATATTTTCACACAATTGTTAGTTACGACATGTCGTAACACATAAATTTTAATCGAAAGGGTACGTAGACATTTGACGCAAGTTTTTCCCCTTTTTATATCTAATATCATACGTATGGTAATATAACTCATTAACAATATAAAGTAGAGGACTAGAGTCTTTTTATTTGAGGTCCTTGGTTTATAACCTTGAAATTGAGCTCAAGGTCATATGCTAATTAAACGTTCTAGATTTTGACCTTTGCTTTTACCTCATATGTACACATGATAAAGTCATGGGACTTTTTGCATTAAGTTGTAAGCAATGTGACCTTAAAAAACACAACCGGAAGTGACCTTTTGTAAACCGGAAGTAGCTATTTTTTGTACTAAATCAATGTAACAGTATTTAGAACCATATATTTTTGGAATCAGTGTCAAGTAAACTATCAAACAATACCGGAAGTAACCTTTTTAAACCGGAAGTAAAAGATTATCTCCCTTTTCGATATATTTTTTTATAGAAACCATATATTTTTTGAATAAGCGTTCAATAAGCTGTCATTTGGCGCTAAAATTGACATTTTAAACCAAATTTTAATATTTTTATATAAAAAAGGTCTTAACTGGTGGAAAGACCATCAATGGTTCTCTGAACAATTGGTTTTTAATTATTATTTTTTTTCTTCCGCCAACTTTTTGTTCCTTCGTAATTTTTTTGTTTCGCAAGATGTCGCTTAGATATATGGTATATGATATCGAACAATTAATACGCTTTTGAAACTGACACCGCTTAACCAAAATCTTATCCATGTAAGAGTTATCTCCCCGAACACTGTTTTTCTTGTTATAGCTTAATATTCGCAACCGTATAAGAAACCGACAAATTTATTTTACCAAGTTGCTCGTTATATCCTCAGGATGAATTGATTTATTTTGACCGAAGCTATCTGGAGACTCCATATGAGAGTTATTTCCCCTTTTATATTTGATATAAGTGATATGCATTTTTAACTGGAAAACCATAAGTGTTAGAGACCTAGGGTCTTTTGATTTGAGGTCCTTGGTCCAAAAAAATGAAAATGAGGTCAAGGTCAAAGGTCAAGGTCATGATTAATTTTTCGATTTTGGCTTGTTATCCCTTTTTTTCAGAAATCTTATAAGATATCGACAAAATATTTTCACATAATTGTTAGTCCCGACATGTAGTTACACATAAATTTTAGTCGAAAGGGTACGTAAACATTTGTTGCTAGTTTTTCCCCCTTTTATATCTAATATCAGTCGTATGGTAATATAACTCATTAACAATATAAAGTAAAGACCTAGAGTCTTTTGATTTGAGGTCCTTGGTCCAAAAAAATTAAAATGAGGTCAAGGTCAAAGGTCAAGGTCATGATTAATTTTTCGATTTTGGCTTGTTATCTCTTTTTTTCAGAAATCTTATAAGATATCGACAAAATATTTTCACATAATTGTTAGTCGCGACATGTAGTTACACATAAATTTTAGTCGAAAGGGTACGTAAACATTTGTTGCTAGTTTTTCCCCCTTTTATATCTAATATCAGTCGTATGGTAATATAACTCATTAACAATATAAAGTAAAGACCTAGAGTCTTTTGATTTGAGGTCCTTGGTCCAAAAAAATTAAAATGAGGTCAAGGTCAAGAGTCAAGGTCATGATTAATTTTTCGATTTTGGCTTGTTATCTCTTTTTTTCAGAAATCTTATAAGATATCGACAAAATATTTTCACATAATTGTTAGTCGCGACATGTAGTTACACATAAATTTTAGTCGAAAGGGTATGTAAACATTTGTTGCTAGTTTTTCCCCCTTTTATATCTAATATCAGTCGTATGGTAATATAACTCATTAACAATATAAAGTAAAGACCTAGAGTCTTTTGATTTGAGGTCCTTGGTCCAAAAAAATTAAAATGAGGTCAAGGTCAAAGGTCAAGGTCATGATTAATTTTTCGATTTTGGCTTGTTATCTCTTTTTTTCAGAAATCTTATAAGATATCGACAAAATATTTTCACATAATTGTTAGTCCCGACATGTAGTTACACATAAATTTTAGTCGAAAGGGTACGTAAACATTTGTTGCTAGTTTTTCCCCCTTTTATATCTAATATCA